>NW_007245857.1:227805-231462 GCF_000164805.1 Carlito syrichta | reverse complement strand
TGAGGTGATCATCCACCTCAGCCTTCCAGGTAGCTGGAACTACAGGTGCGTGCCACCACAACCGGCTAATTTTTTGATTTACTGTAGAGACAAGGTCTCACCAAGTTGCCAGGCGGGTCTTGAACCCCTGGACTCAGGCAATCCTCCTACCTCAGCCTCCCAAGGTGCTGGGATTACAGGTAGAAGTCACTGTGCCCCGCTATGGTATGTATATTTAACTACAATTTTTTTTTTTTGAGTTGGAGTCTCACTCTCTCGCCCAGGCTGGAGGGCAGTGGCACACTCCCAGCCACTGCAGCCTCAACCCGCTAGGCTCAGGCAATCCTTCCGCCTCAGCCTTCCAAGTAACTGGAACTACAGGCACGCGCCATCATGCCCGGCTAATTTTTTGATTTATTGTAGATATGAGGTCTCACCAAGTTGCCCAGGCTAGGCTCGAACCCATGGGCTAAGGCAATCCTCTCATCTTGGCCTCCCAAAGTGCTGGGATTATAAGCGTGAGCCACAAGCCAGGTTCGGTGGCTCAGCCGGTAATCCCAGCACTTTGGGAGGCCGAGGTGAGAGGATTGCCTTAGCCCGGGTTTGGAACCAGCCTGGGCAACTTGGCGAGACCTCATATCTACAATAAATAAATAAAATTAGCTGGGCTTGGTAGTGCGCGCCAGCAGGTCGAGGCTGCGGTGGCCGGGAGCGGCCACTGCACTCCAGTCTGGGCGACAGAGTGAGACTCCAACTCAAAAAAAAAAAAAAAAGAGTGACCCACCATGCCCAGCTACAATTTTTTTTTAACTCTAAAAAAGAAATGCCAATTGTGTTGACACCCACGTGTGACTTTCCAGGTGTGATCTGTTCTTCTCTGTCATCCACTCGGAATCATTCTGTGAACTTGCTCACTGAACCATATTACAGATGTCCATTTATATGTCTGTCCCTGCCAGACAGGGTGCTACTGAGGGCAGGGACTCGTTGTCATCTCTGGCTTTCTCCCACGATAGCATCTAGCACAGAAGAGCGCTCACGAAATGTCTATTGGGTGGAAAATATAAAAACGCTGCAAACAGACAGGAATGGACATAACGCTCACAGACATTTCCAAGGACTGTTAAACCTCTTAGTAGCCCATAATGTCATTGTGACAGCCTATGTGAGCTGCCATCAGTGGGAGCTGAAGAAGGGTAAAGAGTTTCTAGGAAGGCTTCCTGATTGCCCAAATCTCATGGCCCTTGTTCTTGGAAGTTATTCCTGAGATTTACCTAAACCCACCCCTCCTCACCCTCCTTTCTCTCCCATACCATAACTTGAAGCCTCTTTGGAAAAGAATCCATTTAAAGGGCCCAAGATCCTACTGTGAAAGACCCAGCCCCAAATCTTCCCTACTCCAGGGCTGAAGCACTGGTTTCCCCTTCCCAGGATCTTTGTGCACATAACTGATTGTTCTCTTGCAAGTAAAGGCTGAGCTCAGCACGTCAGAATTTGCAAAGACCAGGAGCCATGTCAGCTTCCTCTCCGGTCCCTGATCTCAGACCTGAATCGAGGACGACTGTATTCCCACAAATGCAGCCCCTTCAAATTCCATACTGCCCAATTGTGTTAATGAAGTGGCAATAATGATTAAAAGCACCTGTGTGACAGAAACATTCATACCTACAATTTAGATTTTGAAAATGATAAATATGGCCAGACATGAGAGCTCTTATCTATAATCCTAGGACTTTGATAGGTTGAGGCAAGAGGACTGCTTGAAGCCAAGAGTTCAAGACCAGCCCAGACAACATAGCGAGACTCTATACAAAAAATAAAAAACCAGGCAGGCCGGGCTCAGTAGCTCAGCCTGTAATCCCGTGGCTTGGGAGGCTGAGGTGAGTGGATTGCCTGAACCCGTGGGTTCGAGACCCGCCTGGGCAACTTGGTGAGACCTCATCTCTACAATAAATCAAAAAACTAGCCGGGTGTGGTAGCGCGCGCCTATAGTTCCAGCTACTTGGAAGACTGAGGTGGAAGGATCGCCGGAGCCCAGCAGGTCGAGGCTGCGGTGGCCGGGAGTGGCCACTGCACTCCAGTCTGGGCGACAGAGTGAGACTCCAACTCAAAAAAAAAAAAACCAGGCAGACATGGTAACACATGCCTGTAGTTCCAGCTACTCGGGAGGGTGAGGTGGGAGGATCACTTGAGCCTAGGAATTTGAGGCTGCAGTGAGCCATGATTGTGCCACTGCACTCCAGTCTTTGTGTCAGAGCAAGTCCCTGTCTTAAAAAAAAAGAAAAGAAAAGAAAACGACAACTACATGCCTGAGCTGGGCTAACCCCAAAGTACTAGATGTTGCTTTAACTGCGGCCAGCCATATGGGATTTAGAAATGAGAAAGGAATGTTTTCCACTCTGCAGAGTGGAAACACTCTTATCCCTTGGCCCATCTTGACAATGCGATCGTTACTCTTCTCAACCCAACCTGAATAATTGCATAATTAATTGCACACAGGTAATTCACCCAGAGAAGATGGTTATGAGGGACAGAAACCCAACCCCCACTTCCCTGGAAGGATGCCAGGCTCGCCTCTATGCCAGGTCCTGGCGCAGACCCGCTGCCTGCCTCCCCAGCAGTGCAGGGGCCTCCCGCATGTGTCCCGCGACAGGAACAGGCGGACACTGGGAGTGTGGTGGCCCTTGCCGCTGCCTGTTTGCTCTGTTGGGTCAAGTTGGAGGCTGTTCCTTGGAGCTGAGGCTGTGCCAATGTGGTCAAAGTGAAGACTTCTCCTTGCCTCAAGGTGGGAAAGGGTTGGGGCTTTCCTGTGGGGCTTTGGCCATTACCCCTCTTAGTTTCCTGAGACATTCTGGAAAGCCAGTGTCTACTTCCTGTCCCCTACACCACTCCCCATGATCCCCCCAGCTACACATTGGCTCAGGGATCTGAGATGCCTGTGGCCCGACTGGTTCCCTGTGCCCTGGGCTTGACCATGATGCTGGGGAACCACTGTAACCCCACCTTGGGGGCTCTCGCTTTTCAGGGCACAAGGCTGTCCCTCAAAGGTCTATTCTGGGTCCTGGCACTGCTGGACGAAGGGGTGAGATCCGGGGGAATGGTCACAAAAAGCCAACTTGATTATTTAAATTATCCACCACCACCACCACCACCCTCACCAACACCATTCTCCGCTTCTGTTGCCTCCTCTGCCAGGCAAAGATTTCCAAGAACTTCTCCCCTTTCTGCTGGTCCACAGTCTGGGCAGACACAATCTTGGGTGGCGGAGTGGAGGGGCCAGACCAGGGTTGCTGTCTTGGAGGGAGGTCGAACTCCATAATGCCCTTAACCTGCCAACTTCCATCTTCCTCTCTGTTCTTTTTTTTTCTCCCTTTGCAGGAAATTCGGAGACAAAGCACATGGTCTCTGCTTCTGGACAGCTCACGACCATTTTACTGTGAGCCTGGGATAACCTGAGCATTCAGTGCACAAGTACAAGCTGTAGGATAGCATGGAACCTCCCTCCCTTGTTCCTCACAACCCCCCATGGGTCTAGAGTTTGTCCTGGGGTCCCAGATTAGGGGAAGACTATTAAGAAGAAGGATAGGGCTGGGCTTGGTGGCTCAGCCTGTAATCCCATGCCTTGGGAAGCTGAGGTGAGTGGATTGCCTGAGCCCGCGGGTTTGAGACCCGCCTGGG
>NW_007245857.1:225234-227785 GCF_000164805.1 Carlito syrichta | reverse complement strand
AGACCTCATCTCTACAATAAATCAAAAATCAGCCGGGCATGGTAGCGCGCGCCTGTAGTTCCAGCTACTTGGAAGGCTGAGACAGAGGGATCGCCAGATCCCAGCAGGTTGAGGCTGCGGTGGCCGGGAGCGGCCCTTGCACTCCAGTCTGGGCAACAGAGTGAGACTCCAACTCAAAAAAAAAAAAAGAAGGATAGGCAAGGGCGGGAGGTGGGGAAGAGGAGTTAGGAAGTGGGGGGAAGGTGGATGCCCCTCATGGAACTGAGAATGGGGGTTGGCAGAGGGCATGAGGTCATGGAACTGAGCTGAGGAAGAAGGGGTCACTTTGAAAGTAGGACCCAGAAGCTATTGAAATGTCACAGAGCAGAAATGGCCATCTAATGACCCTGCTAAAGTCCTCTGTGGGATAGTGGCCGAGTTCCAACATCCTAATGGGAAATTGAAGCAGTTACCAGAGCCAACTATGATGGTAGCAGCAGCCAACAACTTTGAACCTGACATCTTATTATCGCATGAAACCCTCGCTCTCAGTACCAAGTCCCACGCCCCGGACACTTTGTCCTGGTTTCTGCACCTTTAAGAGTGAGTAATTCAAGTTCATCTGTTGAGTAGCCAGTGACCCTGGGTCATTCCTAGAGACAAAAGCCTATTCTGCATTTCTAGAAGGCAAAGTCAGACAAATCTTGGAAGAAATCTTCAGATTCCCAAGAAAGCACTCTCTTGGACATCTTTCCTCTCTGACAAGTACACTGCTTTGCACACAGAAGGTGCTTAATTCTTGCTCTGGAGAGCAGAACCTGCCTGCCCCAGTATAAAGAGTTTGGATCTGCACATAGGAAACTAGTTCTACATTATCTCCCTAGATTAGAGAGGACCCTAGTTGAAATAGCTTCTCCTGAGCCTTCACTGTTAGGAACTAATAAAACCCTTCCAGAAGCATGACCCTGGAAGCATGAGCACATCGACCCTCAAACCCAGATCCCAGCAGAGAAAGCCTTTGGCGTCCCGAGACCGCATGCTAATGGCATTGGGGTCGAGGAGAATCAGCTCTAGCCTGTGCTGATGGTGACTTGCTGTTGAGAGAGCTGGTGTTTTTGGTGAACAAGAAGAAATTGATTCCAGCATAATTAATCCAATTGGGATTTAGGAGGACTGGGCATTTTCCACATTCCGGGCTTCTTCGGTTCCATGGGGAAAGAGGGGGCTTTTTTTCTTTCTGGGCCGCAAAAATTTGGCAGCGATCACTAACCTAGGGTAACATGAGAAAGCTTATTAGGTCGGTCTGTGGCTTTCCTGCCAACTTTTTTGTTTATCATACGACAGCGAGGCTGATGCCAGCTCATCAGGACACAGAGAGCTTCGGGTGATTTTTGCTGCCAGAGATGGGGCCCAGCTTGGTGGGTTGACACCCCAGGGAATGGGTACCTAGGGTGTTTATTAGGGGACACAGTAGGGGTGGGATTGGGTGTGAGAGGACACGGGGACGCAGAGCTCAGAGAAGGAAGCCACCCAGTGTTTGGCAGAATCTTCTAATAGAGATTAAAAGGGAAAAGACACTTCCAAATGGACAAGAATGAACTTCTCTAGAGAAATACCAGCAACCTGGCTGTCACCGTCCCGGAGCAACACTGCAAGATCAAGATCATTTTGCAGAGGACAAACGTGAGCCTCAGAGAGTAAGAGGCTACCCAGAGTAGGGCACAGCCAAGCTATTTCTTACCCTCAGGGCCTCTGACGCTCTTTCTGCTGCAGACATAAAGAAGAGGCTGCCTTTGGTCTAAGCTCTTGATAGACTTTGACATTGTGGAACCAATCTTTCCTCATTACAAGCAACATTCGTTTCAACTTGAATCTCTATTAAACATTTATAATGTGTTAATCCCTGTATACAAATATGCCTGAAATTAAAAAAACAGCACAATAATAACTAAGCCGACAGGCATGAACACAAGGCCTAGGACAGGCTTGGCTGGTGAGGCCACTCCCAGCATTCCGAAGGGAGTGAGTCTGGAAAATCCCTAGAAAAAGAGTCCTTTCCTCACTTCCTCCTGATAGGACCAAACCCAATGTCTAGCATTTTTTGCCAACTCTTTTAGGATCCTCCCAAGGAGCTGTCTTCATCTGTATCCATTTTTTCATCTGAAAAATGGGCCTAATAATTACTACCTTTCAGGGTTTTTGTGAGAATGAAGCAAGATGGTAACTATAAAACATTGGCACAGTGCCTAGTCCAGAAAAGGAGCTCAGAAAATATTTGTTCTAGTTCTTCTCTTCCTTTCTTGGGGACTTGGTTTTGTGGGTGCTCAGTAAATGTCACCTCATTCTCCTTTTTAAAAAAATTATATAAGCCAGGCTCGGTGGCTCAGCTGGGGGTCCTCAGCGCACCTGGACTTTGTCAATCAGGCGGGCCTCCAAGGCTGGCACCCAACAATCCCGCACCTTTGGGAGGCTGAGGTGAGTGGATTGCCTGAGCCTGCGGGTTTGAGACCCTCCTGTGCAACTTGGCGAGACCTCATCTCTAACATAATCAAAAAATCAGCCGGGCATGGTA
>NW_007245857.1:210514-224889 GCF_000164805.1 Carlito syrichta | reverse complement strand
AACTCCAAAAAAAAAAATTATTTGTGTGTGTGTGTGTGTGTGTGTGTGTGTGTGTGTGTGTGTGTGTGTCTAATACAACCCAATTGCAGAGCCAGGCCCAGAGATACAGTGAGGAATACAAGACAGTGGCCACCTTTACAGGCCTTAACCAGCAGGATAATGTGAAAAATGGCATGGAGTCTTTCAGGCCCCAGTAGACACCAGTTTCTTTCTTCCTTTTTTTCTTTTTTCTTTTGAGTTGGGGTCTTACTCTGTTGCCCAGGATATAGGGCAGTGGTTCAATAATGGCTCACCGCAGCCTCAACCTCCTGGGCTCAGGTGATCCTTCAGTCTCAGCTCCCTGAGTAGCTGGGATTACAGAGGTATGCCACCATGCCTGGCTAATTTTTTGATATTTTGTAGAGACAATGTTTTGCTATGTTGCCCAGGCTGGTCTTGAACTCTTTTTTTTTTTTTTTTTTTTTTTTTGATTTGGAGTCTTACTCTGTTGCCCAGGCTGGTGTGCAGTGACACACTCAAGGCCACCCTAGCATCAACCTGCTGGGCTCTGGCGATCCTTCCGCCTCAGCCTTCCAAATAGCCAGAACTACAGGTGCATGCCACCACACCCAGCTAATTTTTTGATTTATGGTAGAGATGAGATCTCGTCAAGTTGCCCGGGCTGGTCTCGCACCCCCGGGCTCAGGCAATCCACTTGCCTGGGCTTCCCAAAGTGCAGGGATTACAGGCTGAGTCACTGAGCCTGGCCTTGGTCCCAAACTCTTAGGCTCAAGAAGTCCTCTTGCCTCAGTCTTCCAAAATGCTAGGATTACAGGAGTGAGCCACCTGGAGAAACCCATTTCCTTAATTATCTACTGCAAACTTACTGAACTAAATTTTGTTTTCATCATTTTTATTTTCCTGGTTTTCTCTCTATGCACGAAGCTGTTTAAGAAAAAACTCATTTCAATTTCACAAGAGAAATAAATTCTAGAAGCAAGAATCAATGAAGTTGGTCATAATGTAACTTTACAAACTTTAATAAAAGTACCATATGCTTTTAGAATCCAAAGAATCAAAGTATTCCTTTATACTTTGGCTGCTGGGAAGTAATACAAATGAATACTCTATCTGACATTTAAATTTAACTTTACCTCTCACCTTGTTTCGATCTCCATTTTCTTACTCTATCTAATACTACTTTAAGGCTTTTTTTTTTTTTTTTGAGTTGGAGTCTCACTCTGTCACCCAGGCTGGAGGGCAGTGGCATGCTCACAGCCACCGCAGCCTTGACCTACTGGGCTCAGGCGATCCTTCCACCTCAACCTTCCAAGTAGCTGGAACTACAGGCATGCACCACCATCCCCGGCTAACTTTTTGATTTATTGTAGATATGAGGTCTTGCCAAGTTGCCCAGGCTGGTCTTGAGCCCATGGGCTCAGGCAATCAATCCTCTCACTTTGGCCTCCTAAAGTGCTGAGATTATAGGCATGAGCCACTGCATCCGGTCTAAGGCATATCTATTTTTTTAATTTTAATTTTTTATTTTTTGAGTTGGAGTCTCACTCTGTCGCCCAGAGTGGAGTGCAGTGGCACGCTCCCAGCCACCGCAGCCTCGACATGCTGGGCTCCAGTGATCCTTCCGCCTCAGACTTCCAAGTAGCCAGAACTATAGGCGGGCGCTACCAGGCCCGGCTAATTTTTTATTTATTGTAGAGATGAGGTCTCGCCAAGTTGCCCAGGTGGGTCTCAAACCTGTGGGCTCAGGCAATCCACTCACTTCAGCCTCCCAAAGGGTGGGATTACAGGCTGAGCCACCGAGCCCGGCTTTAAGGCATATTTTTAAAGGGAAATCATCTCACATCCTTTGTAAAGTGAGTCATACATTATAAATAATTTTATAAATGATAAAGAGATTGCTATAATAGAAATCACCTGACAAAATAGCCAAAAGGTGGAAGCAATCTAAGTGTCAGATGAATAGCTAATCAAAATGTGGTATATAGGGACAATGGAATATTATTCAACCTTGAGAAGGAAGGACATTCTGACATGCTGCGGCGTGGATGAACCTCGATGATATTATGCTAAGTGACAAAAGCCAGTCACAAAAAGGCAGATACCAGATGATTTCACTCACATGAGTTACCTAGAGAAGTCAAATTCCTACAAAGTAGAATGGTGGCTGCCAAGGGCTAGGAGGAAGGGGGAATGGAAGTCAGTATTTAATGGGGAAAGAATCTCAGTTAGGGAAGATGAAAAAAGTTCTGGTGATGGTTGTATAACAATGTGAATGTGAATGTGCTTAATGCCACTGAAATGGACACTTGGAAATTATCAAAATAGTACATTGTATGTGATGTATTTTTTATCACAATAAAAAAGTAGCTAATTGAAAAAAAAAAATAGAAATCACCTAAAGTTAACACTGTAAAGTGTGTGTCTTACAGGAAGCTACCTTCGGCCAATTTTTGCGATTGCTTTTTCTGGGCAGACGGATAATGTAGCAGCTTCCACAACTTGATTTATCTGCCCTCCTGCCAAAGTTAATTGTGCTCCAGTGTCTCCAAGGAAGCAGCCGTAGCACAAACGCTGACTTGCTACCAGCTGCAGCTCGCACGAGCCTGCTGTAATTTGATGATTGAGCAAACCCCTGTCCGGGAGCAGACTGTCGTTTGTGAAACAGCAGGACACAGCCTATTGCCAGAGCAAAATCCTCGCCCCCCCTCACCCCCCCACCATGGGCGGCCAACCACAGGCCTCAGTGGAAAGAAATACCGTAAACACGGTCTTGCAGCAGCAACGACTGTCATCACCGTTTTATTTTATCTCTGCCCTCGGGGTATTCACACTGCTTCCCCGTTATTAGTCATATTATATCATCATCCACAATTTTGCTTGTCAACCGTTGGGGGAGGGAGGTGCCATTAGAATACAGGGACACTGAGGAAAGAAAAAAAAGAAGCAATCCTTCTCTGGGGAAGGAGGAAGACAGGAGGGGTGGCTGCACGGGATGGTGTGCCTGGTGCTTACTGTGGCTGGTGACAGATGGGGCATAGAGGAAGGCACTTATTGTTGTCTTCTCTGGGCTCACGGGTCCTCAGAACCAGAAACAGTGGGCAGAGGCCAGGTCAGCTTGTTGGCTGGAGCTCTCAGAGCTCTCAGGACTGGTGCCTGACTCAGTGGGTCTATGGGCTGCTTCCTGAGCCAGAGCTGACTGTGGGCAATTTGAGGCAGGGCAAGAACAGTTTCCTTGGCAACTGGCTCTAACAGCAACGCATATTTCTGGCCAAAGCACAATGGTGAGAAGAGCTCGGATTGTGGGGCCAGGATGGCCTGGATTTGAGTTCTGGTTCGGCTGCTGATAAGCTGTGCAACGTGGGCAAGTTGCTGCACCTCTCTGAAACGGATATGGGGACAGTGATGCATGATACAGGACACCTAGTAAGGGCTTAGTCCCTTTCTCCCATCCTCCTTCTCTTCAGCATATGGTGAAAAATACAGCCCTGTCAGTTTTGGTAATAAAAATTCCAGACACCTACCTGCATGCTCAGCTTGTCTCTGGGCTTCCCTCCCATCGGTGGAGAAGTGGCCTCCAAGGGACACTGATCACCATCTCCTTCTCAGAACTGCTCTGGCTGATGTCTAGAGTCAGAAGGGCTAATTCCTTGGGGCTTGGTCTGATGTTCTGCCCATCTAGTCTCTGCTGGAGGGCAAACTCAAACTCAGCAGTGATAATAATGATGCCAACAAAGTATTCCAGAAATGGGAAAGTGATTGTGGTCCAAAGTAACTCAAGACAAATCTGTAACAAGTGAATTTCATGACATATATATGCTTAATGCAGTGTCCAGCGCACAGCGCACAGTCAGTGCCAGTTCCCCTGCTTGGCCTCTCCTTTCTTCTGGGACGTGAATAATCCACTTCCTATAGGTCAGAGTTGCCAAGCACAAGGCAAGGTGAGGCCAAGGCCCGACAGCAGCAGCAGCAGCAGCGAGGAAGCAAACAGCCCTTCTTGGACTTAGTTTACTTACGTAGACAAGGAAAGGAAAAGCAGCTACAGGTACCAGCTCCCTACAGCCCTTGTGCAGGGCAACTACACAAGTGCCAGGGCATCCTACTGCTTAGAAGCTCATTCTAGACTGCAGCTAAGAGTGTTTATAGCCTGTGGCTATACCCCAGGGGCAGAGGGGGACGAGGGCAGAAAGCCTCAGACATTCTCTGAACCTGGGAGAAACTGGATATCAAGGGTCTCATGACAGTCTCCTTGGTAGATAGGGATACAAGTGAGAAAACATCCTAGAGCAGCTCCTCACTAGTCCCTCATGTTGTCATGGTCCAGGAGGACCACAAGGCACCCAGTCAAAACTCAGACCAGCTGAATTTCAAGCCTTGCCTGTGTGACCTCGGTTGCATACATGCAGGGGCCAGAACAGAGCTATTCTCCTGCAAATGTATAAGCAGTATTGCGAATAAAATACTTGAGCACAGCCTGTAATCCTGCGCCTTTGGGAGGCTGAGGTGAGTGGATTGCTTGAGCCTGCGGGTTCGAGACCCGCCTGGGCAACTTGGCGAGACCGCATCTCTACAATAAATAAAAAATCAGCCGGGCATGGTAGCGCACACCTGTAATTCTGGCTACTCGGAAGGCTGAGGCGGAAGGATCGCCGGAGCCCAGCAGGTCGAGGCTGCGGTGGCTGGGAGCGGCCACTGCATTCCAGTCTGGGGGACAGAGTGAGATTCCAATTCAAAAAAAAAAAAAAAAAAAAAAAAAAAAAACTTGAGCAGGTTCATAGAAGGTTTTTTTGGTTTGTTTTTTGGGGTTTTGTTTGTTTGGTTTTTTTTTAGCTACAAAACTTTACAAGGTGATTTCTACACTTGGGTCTTAGTTTTCTCTAAGTGAAGTTTAACATACACACAGAGAAGTGCATAAATCTGTTATATGTACAGTTTAAGGAATGTTTATTTGTGCACATTTGTGTCCTCACCACCAAGATATAGGACATTTCCAGTATCCAGAAGACTTCCCCATGGCCCTTCCCTGTCAGTGCCCAGCCCTGCAGAGGTATCTTGACTCCTGTTACTATTTTGCCTACTCTTGAACTTCATATAAAAGGCAGTATGTAGTATGTATTCTTCCATATCTGGCTTCTTTTGTTCAATATTGTGTCTGTGAGATTCATCTATGTTACTGGGTAGATCATGAGTTCATTCTTTTTTATTGTTGTGTTGTATCATTAAATGAAGAAACCATAATTTATTAATCATGGAGCAACTTCCTCATTCATGTCCCTTTTCTGGACACACACCCCAGTTTCTGCTGGGTATGTATGCAGGAGTGGAATCGCTGGTTCATTGGCTAGAATGGCTGTATCAATCTACAATACTCTGTGAGAATTGTATTCACGCTATACCCTCACCAACACTGGTGTTGTCAGTCATTTTCATTCTAGTTGTCTGTATATGACTTTGAGTACTTTTTAAACCTTTTTGAGTGGTATCTCCTTGTAGTTTTCACTTGCTTTTTTAAAAATTTGGATGGCTAACAATGTTGAGCTTCTTTTATCACACTTTCTGGTCATTTGAATAACCTCTTTTGTAAAGTGCCCTGTAAATCTTATATCCATTTTTAATCAAACTTCTTGTCTTTTCCTTACTGATTTGTAAAGTTTCTTTATATTAATATATTCTGGACGTGAATCCTTTATTGGCTATATGTAATGTAAATATCTCCCAGTCTGAAACTTGTATGTGTATGTATTTTCACATACTTATTGGTTTCTCCTGATTAATAGAAGTTCTTAATTCTGAAGAAGTCTAAGGTACCAATCTGTTCTCTGATGATTACTGATTTTTGTGTCCTGTTTAAGGAATCTTTACCTATCTGAATGTCATAAAGATTTCTTCCTATGCTTTCTCCTAGAAGCTTTATGGTTTTACCTCTTATATTAAGAATATAGGTCATCTTGGCTGGGTGCAGTGGCTCATACCTATGGGAGGCCAAGGCAGAAGGATCGCTTGAAGCCAGAAGTTTAAGAATATAGGTCATCTTGAATTAATTTATGCTTAATATGAGGTAGGGGTCAGGATTTATTTTTTTCACTCATGGGTATCCAATTCAGCATCATTTATTGACAAGACTATCCTTTTCTCCATCAACTTACTCAGGTAACTTTATCGTAAATTAAGCGGCCATATATGTGTGGGTCTGTTTTAAGAACACTCCTTCCACCTATTGGTCTATATGTCTATTTTTCTGCCAGTATCTGTTTAATAACCTTTGCTTAACTTTGGTTGCTTTATAGTAGGTCTTGATATCTAGTGGAGTAAAGCTTCCAACATTGTTCTTCTTCAAATTTGTCTTGGTTATTCTAGGTTCTTTGCAATGCCATATAAATCAGTTCCAAACACACTGCTGGAAGTTTTATTGAGATTACATTTGTTGTATTTTCCTCTAATTTGGTCAAGAGGTCTCCCTCTAGAGAATAGCTATAACCTTTAGCCCTGCCCTAATGGAATTCCAGGGCAGGTGGTTGTGGAAGTTTACAATATCTTTCACGATATACTTCTTTATCCTGATAGATAGTCTAATGCCCAAGTGTCCAACCTATGACCAGATGTCCCTTTTACAGGAAACTTGCTTATACCAGCAGACACCCTTGTGGCTATGGTCTGATCTGTGTCCAGTTTATTTCTACCAAGATAGCCACTCTTTAGGAGAACCCTCACTAGGAGAAGTTAGGTTGGATGTGCCGATCAGATGAGACATGGAGGAGGCAGCACAAGAAAGTACATGAAATAACAGAAGCTTTTGATAACTCACAGATTTATGTGAGAAGAGAGGTGACCACAAGGGCCTATGGAAAGTCTGGAGAGAGCAAGATGCTCAACCAATAGGTGGGTAGAGAGAGGAAGAGAGGGACAGAGGGAGTGAAGGAATGAGGGAGTGAGGAAGTGAGGGAAAGAGAGAGAGAGTCCTTGTATTGGGGTCCAGGGCATTACTCAAGTAGGTTTCTGTGGGGAGTTCTACTTGATGAGTTTGGAGCAAGCAGGCACAAGCTCCATAGGGTCACGCTGTGACTAAGGGGGGAGTCACTGTGGCATATATGCATAGTTCATATGGGTGTGGGGGTCAGTGGGGCAAGTCAAGTGGGTTGTATCTGTCACCTCTTAGGGAGGTGGTCACCAAGAGGCAGTGGTGTAAGGCAGACATCTGTGTCAACCTCCTTGAAGAATGGGAAGGAGGTAGAGAAGTGGAAAATGTAGTCAAGGGTGACTGAGCCCTGCTTCTGGCATGAGAAACTTAACCTTAGATAAATTTCCCCATTTATCTAAGTCTTCTTTAATCTGTCTTAGGAATGTTTTATAGTTTTCAGTGTAGGTCTTGCACATCTTTCAAAAAGTTTATTCCTAGGTATTTTATATTTTCATGCCTTTGTAAATTGTTTTAAAGCCGGGCTCGGTGGCTCAGCCTGTAATCCCGCGCCTTTGGGAGGCTGAGGTGAGTGGATTGCCTGGGCCCGCAGGTTTAAGACCCGCCTGGGCAGGCAAGACCTCATCTCTACAATAAATAAAAAAAAATTAGCTGGGTGTGGTAGCACACGCCTGTAGTTCCAGCTACTTGGAAGGCTGAGGTGGAAGGATCGCCGGAACCCAGCAGGTCGAGGTTGCGGTGGCTGGGAGTGGCCACTGCACTCCAGTCTGGGTGACAGAGTGAGACTCCAACTCAAAAAAAAATTGTTTTAAATTTCATTTTCTAGTTGTTTATTGCCAGTATATAGAAATAATATTAATTTTGTATGTTGACATTTTATCCAGTGGCCTTATTAAATTTATGTATTAATTCTAATATTTTGTAGATTTTTTGGATTTTCTATGTATACAATTTTGTCAACTGAAAACAAAAACAATTTCACTTTCTTCCTTTCCAATTTTTATACCTTTTTCTTTTTCTTGCCTTATTGCACTGGCCACAACCGCTAGTATCATGTTGAACAGGAGTCATGATCATGGCCAGCAAGAAGAAAGTGCTCAGTAGTAGTTTCATTTAGTTAACAGATTTTTTTTTTAATGTATACTTTTTATGAGATTAATGATGTTCCTTTAAAATGTATTCTCAATTGTTAGAGAGTTTTCATCATGAATAAGTATTGAATTTTATCAAATGTTTCTTTTCATCAAAAGACATGATTATAAGATTTTTCTCCTTTACTTTGTTACTGTGGCAAATTACATTGATTGATTTTCATATGTTAAACCAATCTTGTATGTCTAGAATAGACTATACTTGGTTATGAGGTATTATGTATTATCCTTTTAATGTATCCCTGGATTTAATTTACTAATTATTTGCTTAGGATTTTTCATCTATATTCACAAGAGATATTCACCTGTACATTTATTTTATTGTAAGGTTCTTGTCAAGCTGTAATATTAGGATTTTGCTGGCCTCATAAAGCAAATTGCCATTTTCTCTATTCTCTTTAAGAGTTTGTATATGAGCCGGGCTTGGTGGCTCAGCCTGTAATCGCAGCACTTTGGGAGGCTGAGGTGAGTGGATTGCCTGAGCCCGTGGGTTCAAGACCCGCCTGGGCAACTTGGTGAGACTGCATCTCTACAATAAATCAAAAAAACAGCTGGGCGTGATAGCGCATGCCTGTAATTCCGGCTACTCGGAAGGCTGAGGTGGAAGGATCGCTGGAGCCCAGCAGGTCGAGGCTGCGGTGGCCAGGAGCGGCCACTGCACTCCAGTCTGGGTGACAGACTCCAACTCAAAAAAAAAAAGAGTTTGTATATGGCTGGTATTATTTCTTAAATGTTTGGAAAATTACCACTGAAGCCACCTGGAGTTTGGAGTTTGGAATTTTCTTTATGAGAAGGTTTAAATTATAGATTTAATTGTTTTTAACCGTATAAGATTCTTTGAATTTTCCATGCAATCTTGTATAGTTTGGCAAAAGTGTCGTTTTAAAAGAATGTGTCAAGCCAGGCTCGGTGGCTCCCGCGCCTTTGGGAGGCTGAGGTGAGTGGGTTGCCTGAGCCCGCGGGTTCGAGACGCGCCTGGGCAGCAAAACCTCATCTCTACAATAAATAAAAAAATCAGCCGGGCGTGGTAGCGCATGCCTGTAATTCCGGCTACTCGGAAGGCTGAGGCGGAAGGATCGCCGAAGCCCAGCAGGTCGAGGCTGCGGTGGCCAGGAGCGGCCACTGCACTCCAGTCTGGGCGACAGAGTGAGACTCCAACTCAAAAAAAAAAAAAAAAAAAGAATGTGTCCATTTCATCAGATTGTCGCTTTTATTGGCATAAAGTTGTTCATATTATCCTCTTGTTACATTTAAAGTGTCATTAGGATCCGAAGTGATAGCCCCTTTTTATTTCTGATATTGAAATGAAAAATAAGGCTTTAATGTCTTCCCCTCCTTTGGTTAGTGTTGATAGAATTGCCAATTTTATTAATCTTTTCAAATATTTAACTTAGCTTTGTTCATTTTCTGTATTGCATATCTACTCTCCAGTCCATCAACTTCTACTCCGGTCTTGATTACATTCTTCCTTCCAATTTTTTAGGTTTACTTTACTGGGTATTTTGTTTGTTCGTTTCTAGTTTTATGAAACAGAAGATTAGATTATTGACTTTCAACTTTCTTATTTTCTAACATATACATTTAAAGGGAAATGTTTCCGCTTCAGCACTTCTTTAGCTGCTTTCCACAAGCTTCAATATGTTTTATTTTCATTATCATTCCACTCAAAGCATTTTTTAATTTCCATTGTGATTTCTTCTCTGACCTACGGTTTGTTATTCAGAAGTGTATTGCTTAATTTCCAAACACTTGGGGATTCTCCAATTATCTTTCTGTT
Source organism: Carlito syrichta (assembly GCF_000164805.1). Lineage (NCBI taxonomy): Eukaryota > Metazoa > Chordata > Mammalia > Primates > Tarsiidae > Carlito > Carlito syrichta. The sequence goes on along the minus strand of NW_007245857.1, from coordinate 215,048 downwards.
ATTAATTTCTTGTTTAATTGCACTGTGGTCAGAGAACACACTCTTGTGTGATTTCAGCCCTTTGAAATCTGTTGGGACTTGCTCTGGGGCTCAGCATATGGTCTATTTTGGTAACTGTTCATGGCTCCATTATCCCTCTTCTGCCCTGGCACCATTGATACCATGCACTTAGGCATGTATTTCTTTATTATTGCTATAAACGGTTAACATATTTTCATATTTACCCAATATTTTCCCTGTTCCGTGTTCTCCGTTCCTGCCGGATATTTGGTGCTTCCATCAGGGGTCCCTTTCTTTCAGCCTGAATAACTTGTTCTGGGATTTCTCAGAGCGTGGATCTACTGGTGATGAATTCTCTTAGCTTTTGTTTGAAGACATTCTTGTCGAGTCCTCATTTCTGTAGAACTCCTTCAAAAAAGGTTGGCAGGGTTTGTTTGACTTTTTTCTTTCGGCAATTTAGAGATGTTTTTCCATTGTCTCCTGGATTCCAAAAATGTGAAATGCCTTGCCAATTTGCATGTCACCCTTGGGGGCCATGCCATCTTCCATGTGTCATTCCAATTTTAGTATATGTGCTGCCCAAACAAGCATATAACATCACTTCAAAACATTTATACTTGTCCTTTCAATCTTTCTTCCCAGCTTCTCTGTTAGGTCCCTCCCCTAGACGAGGAGCAGAGAGGGAGAGGCCACATACCCTCTGGGTGTTTTCAGGGTATTAGTCTCCAAAAGGGTCCCACAAAATAATACCTTCTTTCTCCCCAGGTTCTGAGCAAGCTAAAAGACAAAGCAAGGGAGAGGCAGATGTAGAGCTAAATACCCCTTTCATTGTGGCCACAGGGGTCCCAAGTCCAGGGCAGGAGTGGATGTTTGGAACAAGGACAGTAGCTCCCATTAATGAGAGCTCACCTTGTGCCTGACACCACACTGGGCACATTCCACACATTTTCTCGTGCCATTCAGAGCCTCATCCTCTGAGACGAGTTTTATTAGCTCCACCTGACAGGCAGGAGCCCAAAGTTCTAAGAATTAAGCAATATGCTTCCCAGGCTTGTACCAGCCAGATCGGGATTCAACTCCAAGCCCGTCTCAGCGGAACAAGGTTTAAAAAGTGGAATGGGTTTCCAGTTCCCCACATAGCGCCCCCCATGGGAGTGTTGACTACATGGAATAGACTATGTTATATATTTATGTATATGAAATAATAGCACCAAGCCACCCTTCTTCTTGTTCACAAGACTTAAACTACGTTGGCCTCGTTCCATTTTCTAAAGCATTCCAGATTCCCACCTTCGAGTTATTCTATCTGCTACTCCCTCAGTCAATATGCTCGTCCTCACCCTCTTCACCTGGTAGCCCTTACTCCTAAAGGTAGTTGTGTAAATGTTCTTTTTTTTTTGAGTTGGAGTCTCACTCTGTCGCCCAAACTGGAGTGCAGTGGCCGCTTCCAGCCACCGCAGCCTCGACCTGCTGGGCTCTGGCGATCCTTCCGCCTCAGCCTTCCAAGTAGCCGGAACTACAGGCGCACGCTACCACGCCCAGCTAATTTTTTGATTTATTGTAGAGATGAGGTCTCGCCAAGTTGCCCAGGTGACTCTTGAACCCGTGGGCTCAGGCAATTTACTCACCTTGGCCTCCCAAAGCATGGGATTACAGGCTGAGCCACCGAGGCCAGGGGTAAATGTTCTTTTTAAAGTTGTTCATTTTGACACTTCCCCAATTTAAATTATAATCTCTTTATAATCTTTTTTTTTCTTTTTATCTTTTTTGAGTTGAGGGCCTCCCTCTGTGGCCCAGGCTGGAGTGCAGTGGCACAATCATAGCTCACTGCAGCCTTGACCTCTTGGGCTTAAGTGATCCTTCTGCCTCAGCCTCTCTAGTAGCTGGGATTACAGGCATGCACCACCAGGCCTAGCTTTTTTTTTTTTTTTTCTATAAAGGCAAGGTCTTGCTATGTTGCCCAGACTGGTCTCAAACTTCCTGCCTCAAGCAATCCTCCTACCTCAGCCTCCCAAAGTGCCAGGATTAATCTTGTATCATTGTTAGTTTTTTTCTTTCTAGAACTGACCATACTTTGCAATAATATAATGAGTCTTGTTATTGATGTAATGCTTGTTGCCTCCTGTAGACTGAGCTCCTTGTAGGCATGGGCACATCTTTCTTTGTTTCTGGCCATCCTCCAGCCTCAGTCAGGAACCTGGCACTATGTATACTTCTTCATGCTGACTGATTCCCCTCCTCTCCCCCGTCTTCTTTTCACAAGTTTCCTCTTTCTCGTCCCAGGAGGGGCTAAACCAGGTGTTGTTCTCCTTCTCCTCTATCCTGATTCTAGTGGAGACAAGCTGGGGAATTTTCTGGGAGCTGCACAGGTGAGTAAAGTTGGAACCCTGGCATGACTGTACTGGCTGGGTCATAGCAGGGCAACTGGCAGCTCAGCTTGATAACATGTTTACCTGAGTCATCTTTGGCAAAGGTTACCAGCTCCAGGATGAAACATGCATGTGAAAACTGCCCCTTCTATGACACGCCCACCTCTCTCTAAAGGAAGACAAGGGAGGACGGGTGTGGCCACCAGGTAAAGAAGTCCGGAGGTTACTAGAGTTGAGGAATGTATGTGCCAGATATGAACTGGGTCTCATTTTTTTAAAAGCTTAGGAGAAAATCCCAAAAGTATTCATATAAGAATACTTTTGGCACATTCTGTACTAAGTCCTATCTTCACAACTGGTTTCGTCTCCTTCAGAGTAAGAATTCTGTGGCCTTTTTCTTCCTTATCCCACAAACACCTAGCCTAATGCTGGGCCCATTAAGTACTGAAGAGGACAGGCCTTTATCATGTCCCGAATGCTTTTCAGTCCCGATGGCAATAGGAGGAATAGAAACCTCTTTGATCTGGGCATTGCCAGCATCCACATACATCACCTCTCATCCTCATGCCAAAGTTGTTATTGTCTCTTTAAATTTCTATTTGGAAAATAGAGTCTATGAGGAAACTGAGTCCCAGGCCTTGCTACATTCACACCTGTAGAAAGAAGACGATTCCAGAAGCTCAAGCCTCTTGACTTAGAGTGGAAGTATAAACAGCAGGAAAACAAAACAAAACCCCAAAAAGCCAACAGTCTCTAAGGGTATTGAAAAAGCAATTACTTACAATATTGAAATGTAAAGTTGTAAAATTCTGAACCTGCCTTTGCACCCCAGGCTTGCTGACAGGACGAGGTCATGGCCGTGTCTGTGCGGTGTTTTTCCACCGCGGCAGGCTCCCCTGGCACGGCTCACTTATCTGCAGCGCATTGGCGTGCACATTTCAACGCAAGGGAGTGGCACTGGGCTTTGCTTATACTGGGTAGGTCTCACCCTTGAATTCCTTTCCTGGGATTGTATAAAACAAAACAAACAAACCCCCAAACCTCTAACTAAGTGGGATATAACAAATCAATGAAAATACTACAGAGAGGTATGCTTGCTTCTGTAAAATATTTCCAGAAACCCGGGGCAGTTACTGATCCAAATGACGGGGAATGCTGCCGCGGTGGGTGACTGTCCCTTCCCCACCTCAGCAGAACTGACCTTCAAGTGCCTTGGGAACCACTTAAGAAAGATTAGCCGGTAAACTCACTTCAGCAAAACAGATTTGTGGCAGTCATGTTGTGGCTGCTTCAAGTTCAGTAATCACACTTTATGGCAGGAGTAAAACATTTAGCAAGAATAAATAAAAAATAACATGGTTTGCAGAGGCATTAACTGTTCCAGGTCTATTCTGCAGTGAGGGTGTCTTTTTTTGTTCGATGCGGTAGACTATTAGAAGCACACAATAAAATTCAGACCCTCTCTTTAGGGAGATGCAGCATATTTCTTTTATTCTTTTTTTTTTTTTTTGAGTCATGGTCTGTCACTCTGTCACCCAGGGTGGAGTGCAGTGACACCCTCACAGCCACTGCATCCTCCACCGACTGTGCTTAGGCCATCCTTTCATCTCACCCTTACAAGTAGCTGGAACTACAGGTTTGCACCACCACACCCAGCTAATTTTTTATTTATTGTAGAGACAAGGTCTCGCCTAGTTGCCCCGGCTGGTCTCGAACTCCTGAGTTCAGGCAATCCTCTTGCCTCCACCTCCCAAAGTGCTGGGATTACCGGCGTAAGCCACAGTGCCCAGCCAGCATACGTTGTTTAGAAATGGCTCCAAGCAGGTAACCTACCGAAGCAGGAAACAAACTTTGGGATGAAAGAAACATGAGTTCAGGCAGTCCCTTCTTTGATAGCTATGTGGGTTTGGACAAGCCCCTTCAACTCTCTGAGTCTACTTCCTGGTGGGTAAAGTGGAGATGATGCATGCCTTGCACTGTGGTTATTAGCTGCTAAGAAGTCACACAGCAGTGGTACCCAGCCTGGTGCAGGGTAGGGGCTTCGAAAATGCAAGCTATCTTGTGTGCAGTAACAACCACGGTTTTTTGTTTTTTGTTTTGAGTTGGAGTCTCACTCTATCGCCCAGACTGGAGTGCAGTGGCCGCTCCCGGCCACCGCAGCCTCG
>NW_007245857.1:177731-210406 GCF_000164805.1 Carlito syrichta | reverse complement strand
ATCCTTCCGCCTCAGCCTTCCGAGTAGCCGGAATTACAGACATGCACTACCACGCCCGGTTGATTTTTTGATTTATTGTAGAGATGAGGTCTCACTGCCCAGGCGGGTCTCGAACCCGCGGGCTCAGGCAATCCACTCACCTCAGCCTCCCAAAGGCGCAGGATGACAGGCTGAGCCACCGAGCCCGGCTGCTTTTTCTTTCTTTTTCTTCCTTGCTCCCTCTCCCTTCCTTCCTTCCTCCCCCCACAAAGTGTGAATGAGTTCAGTTTTTTGAATTGCAACCTTTCAAGGTAGCAATCCCTTGAGGCAGTACTCAATTTGTCACTTGAATCATTGCTATAAGGACTTTCCCACCCGCCCTTCCCCTGCCCCCACCCCCTCTCTGCCCAGAAGCCAGGGGACCATGCAGATCTTCTGGGGAAGCCCACGAGGCTGCTGTCGGTAGGTGCCAGATGCGTTTGTGCAGCCCACCTCAAATCATCCCCTCACGAAGTATCTTCTTCCCTGTCTGTTAATCCCTCACACATCCACACTTCCCCCACAGGGTCCACGAGGAAAAGAAAGTCATTTGGGCTACTTAGTGACTATAGGGGAAAGCACAGAATTCAAAGTGACTGGAGGATTATTTGTGAGTTTGTTGACCTTGTTTTGTCTTTGCCCTTCCTTATCAGTTATCCATCCCTATTAAGCTGTGAAATAAACAGTCGGGGGGCCGAGGTGGGAGGGTCACTCGTGATGGATTCATTGGCTCATCCAGCAGAGCGTGTCGGGAATCCAGGATTGTCATTAAGTACAATTCGATACACCTGAGGCCCCCGCTGATACACGTTTTCAAGCAAGGAAGCAGGGGATGAAGCAGAAGAAAGCATCTGTGGTCCCAGAGCAAATGGTGCTAGCAGCTGAGGGAAGAGGGGAGCCGCCTGAGACCCTCGCGGGAGAAGGAATCTAAAAAACACAGCTCAGTAAATGACTTAAGAAACAAGTTTCATGTGTTTATTGGGTCCTGTGTGTGGACCAGAGACATATTGGAGAAACAAAACAGGTAACTGTTGTAAACATGACTGAGAATACGTGGTGGCGCACGCCTGTAATCTCAGCATTTAGGGAGGTGAAGGCAAAAGGACTCCCTGAGCCCAGAGGTTTGAAACAAGCCTGGCAAGACCTTGTCTGTACAAAAAAAAAAATAGCCGGGTGTGGTGGTTCATGCCTATAAGTTACAGCTATTTGGAAAGGCAGAAGGATCATCTGAGCCCAGCAGGTTGAGGCAGTGGTGGCTGTGAGCATGTCACTGCACTCCAGCCTGGGTGACAGAGTGAGACTCCAACTCAAAAAAAAAAGACTGAGGATTAAGAGAGACACGTGTATATCACCTCTTTTAGCATCGCAAGCACCCTGAGGTGGCGCAACTAAAGGGGCAGTATTGATAAGAACGGTGTTCGCTGTGTCAGAGGAGGAATGCACAACCCCAAGAAGTCAGCCAAGAGAAATTGAGTGTGCCTGGGGGACACAAAGGTCACCAAGGCCTCAGGGAGAAAGAAAAAATAAGCAGGAGGAAATGGCAGACTGTTTGCCTTCTAAGGGGGGCCAAGAAATGCCTCTGTCTCCCCTGACAGCAAGGAGGGAGGAAGCCAGCCAGTCTCTCAGTTGCCCTGGCAACGCAGCCTGCCTCTGTTCAGGAAATTAGAATGAAAAAGCCACATGCAAATGAGATAAATTGCAATTAGGGGAACAGCAAACACTTGGTCTGCCCTTGAGTATGTACGGGGAGGTGTGTGGGCGGGATTTTCACAGCAGACAAAGAATGAGGCCGAGGAAGGAAGGACTCACGTTGTGTAAAAGCCTACACTGGACCTGGGTCGCCCAGGGTCCCTTGGTGGTGGTCAGATGACTAGTGGACATCACAGCTGTGGAGCCCTGTGGCTGCCCCTGGACCTTAACACTGCTATAACAGAGATCAGAGGGAGCAGCATCAGCCATCAGCAATTGCAGGAATGATCTCTTGCTTACAGATGAGAAAACAGAGACTTAGGAAGATTTAGTGAAGAGGGCTGGGCTCTGGGCTCAGTGACTCAGTCTGTAATCCTGGCACTTTGGGAGGCCAAGATTGCCTGAGTCCGCAGGTTTGAGACCAACCTGGGCAACTTCACGAGACCTATACAATAAACCAAATCTACAATAAACAAAAAATTAGCCTGGTGTGGTAGCATGTGCCTGTAGTTCTGGCTACTTGGAAGGCTGAGGCTGAAGGATCACAGGAGCCCAGCAGGTCGACACTTTGTGACTGTGAGTGTGCCACTGCACTCTAGCTTGGGTGACGGAGTGAGACTCCAACTCAAATAATAATAATAATAATTTTTAAAAAGAGAAAGATTTAGTGACGTACTGAAGCTCACATAGCTATACACGTTTCTGTGAGATACATTCAAAAGCCGGGCTCGGTGGCTCAGCCTGTAATCCCGCGCCTTTGGAAGGCTGAGGTGAATGGATTGCTTGAGCCCTCGGGTTCGAGACCCGCCTGGGCAGCGAGACCTCATCTCTACAATAAATCAAAAAAATCAGTCGGGCGTGGTAGCGCATGCCTGTAATTCCGGCGACTGGAAAGGCTGAGGCGGAAGGATCGCCGGAGCCCAGCAGGTCGAGGCTGCGGTGGCCGGAAGCAGCCACTGCACTCCAGTCTGGGCGACAGAGTGAGACTCCAACTCAAAAAAAAAAAAAAAAAGTCAGTTCCTAGGCAAGTAAGCCATTCACTTACTGAGAACCTCAGGCGTTTAGGCATCTGCCCCATACCAAAACCAAAAATTCTCTAAGGATGAACCTCCCCTATTCTGACATGTAAGGAGCTGCCACCCACCTGGTGACTCCAAACTGAAACCCACCAATGCAGCCCTTCCCACCTGTATCATTAAAATGTGAAGGACAACCAAAGAGCACTGGATTTTGAGGAAAGCCTCTGACATTCAAGATCAAAGTGGGGGGAAAAAGCACACAGGAAAAAGAAACCCTGAAGTAACAGAGAATTAAGGGATTGGGTGAGAACTTCAAAAACAACCACTACCACCACCAAAACCTTTCATCAGGATTCTTAGATTGGGGAAGATACTGCACTTGTAAAACAAGAACAGACTTCTCTGAGAAAGGAACATTCTGAGAACAGGAGATACTGGCTATGGTGATTAGCAGAGCAAGAAATAAAGGAATAAGTATACTGACCCAAAAAAAGAAGGAGGCAAAAGAGAAGCACAGGAGGAAGGAAAGGATTTCTGGACACTGTCTGCCAGTGGTTGGTGACTGACTAGCCAGTCCTGTAGCAGCAACACACATGCCTACCCCACCTCCACCAGAGGAGTGCCCAATTTCTCCTTTTTCCCAGTGGGTCAAGAGGCAAAGTATCTACTTTTGCTCTGGGTAACCCCACGTTGAAAGTGATTCCTTATCCCCCAGAGCAGGCAATGGAAAAAGGGAAGCATTGTGTTCTGGTCCGAAGCCCTCATTCTCTTCCGTGGGGGCGGGGGAGGGGAAGGGATGCCAGTGTTTATTTTCCTAACTGAGAGATAGCCTGGGATTGTGACCTAACTTCAAGCCACCGGAGCAAGAATGTGCTTCCATTGTTTTGTCTTACGAAGCTACCTTAGTGTGTAGTTCAGGGTCGACCCTGGAAAATATAAGTCATGGAAACTAAGACATGATGAGGGTCTGGACTGGTAAACACTTCGGAGTCGAGAAAGAACCAGCTTTCAGAGAAGCAGCAGACTCTGATTCCCCCTACGCTGGAGGAATGCTGACAGTATGATCAGCCTAGCCTGGCAGGGGAACACCAAGTCACTTGAATGAATGAACACAGGCAGGGCTGGACAGAGAGTCAAAATCCTATGACACAGAGAACCCCCAAGTGCAGAATGCTCTAGGAGCTGTGCCTGGTGACACGAGGGGCTGGAGCCACACTGGCTGACTGTAATGCCTTTTTGTAAGTCGGAAACCTGGAAGTAGGAAATGTCTTAGACTCCCGAAGGGCAACTGCTTCTGGAAGTGTCACTAGTGTCATTGTCCTTGATAAATGTATCCTTGGAGAGGGTAGACATTTGATGAAGTAATCACACTTATAGTATTTGTATTTATTGTCCTTATATAGTAGAGTATTGACTGAACCGGAAGTGAAAAAATAATTGTGTGTACTTTTTGTTTGTTTGTTTTGAGTTGAATCTCACTCTGTCTCCAAGGCTGGAGTGCCGTGGCACACTCACGGACACCGCAGCCTCGACCTGCTGGGCTCAGGCAATCCTTCCACCTCAGCCTTCTAAGTAGCTGGAACTATAGTCACGCACCACCATGCCTGGCTAATTTTTTGATTTATTGTAGGGATGAGGTCTCATCAAGTTGCCCAGGCTGGTCTCGAACTGGTCTCAGGCAATCCTCTCACTTTGGCCTACCAAAGTGCTGGGACTATAAGCATGAGCCACCATGCCCGGCCTAATTGTGTATACTTTGAAGTCACTGAGACTTGGGCAAAATTCCTATTTCTACCACATACTGGCTGTGTGCAAATCCCTGTGACCTGCCGAGCCCTGGTTTCCTTGTCTGCAAAAGCAGGGGAGGGAGGGGGTAAATTTTAGTCCATAAAACTGAGGTGAAGATCAAGAGAGTCTCCCCACCTCTAGGGAGTCTCTATCCTTGAGGGGTCCTTGTTCTTGTGCCCGTCATGCTTAAAGGAAGCCCTCCTTCAAGACACAACTTCATCATCCTGGCAGCTGCTCACATCCTTGTGTCGTGTGTAGCATGGCGGGATTCAAAGGCAATAGCTCATTGTATATTGATGCGACCCTCTGAGCTAGGGTTTCTTTGCATCACCCCCTTTGCTGATGAAGAAACAGGTATGACGAGGTTGTGTAATGGAGCCGAGGCCACACATTAGCAGCAGCAGTACCAGAATTTGCTGGCAGGGGATCCTGGACAAGCTCTCTGTCCCTCACCTCTGTGCTCCAGGGCCTCAGGATACTTTAAAACCGATGTCTGCCGGGCTCGGTGGCTCAGCCTGTAATCCGCGACTTTGGGAGGCTGAGGTGAGTGGATTGCCTGAGCCTGTGGGTTCGAGACCCGCCTGGGCAACTTGGCGAGCCCTCATCTCTACAATAAATCAAAAATGAGCCGGGCGTGGCAGCGCACGCCTGTCGTTCCAGCTACTCGGAAGGCTGAGGCGGTAGGATCGCTGGAGCCCAGCAGGTCGAGGCTGCGGTGGCCGGGAGCGGCCACTGCATTCCAGTCTGGGTGACAAAGTGAGACTCAACTCAAAAAAAAAACCAAAGAACCGATGTCTTCTCAAATGGGTTTCCATGAGTATACTGTATTCTTACGCCATCTCCTTTGTTTACCCTGGGCCTTTCCTTTCTTAAAAGTCAACTCAAAGTTTATGCAACGAGGTCTTTAAGAAAAAAGAAAAAGTTCTAGAAGAAAAACTCAGGTAGATGATTTTGGAACTCACACCCAGTGGCAGGGGACTGAGCAGAGATCTCCAAGCTAGACTCCCATTGTATTTTCAAGAAAACTCTGTAATTATATCTCAAGTAGGTACTGATTGTAAGCTATAAACAGCCTTTGCTGGGTGAAGAGGACCAGGGATCATAGAGTCACTGTGAGCTCTGTAGTAATGCTTCAGGTGCCCTCTTTCCGTGAATTGAACCTAATCAGATGAACAGCAGCAAGACCAGGAATATTTGCTCCATTTACTGAATGATTTTAAGCTTTTGACTCTTTTCAGTAAGTCCTTTGGAGCCGAATCAAATGAACTCAGCCATTGAAGTCTTTCAAAGATCACACAGAGATGGCAGGTGAGTTTTACAGAATCACAAAGTAAGTTTAAAAGCTAATGCCATGACTGAGCCCAGGAGCCTCTAAGGCCTTGCTTATTTGTTTAGTGGCCAACAGGTGAGGTGGGGAGAGGGTTGGGTAAGATTTTATAAAGAGACGTGGACAGCTGTATTCCAGTTCCCTCCACCTCTAGCCAACTAATATTCCCTGCTCATTTGCCAGGCATCACACTGCAGGTAGGCTGTTGGTTAGGAGAACAGTTTATAGACACTGCTGGCCAAAGTTTGACTGCAAAACTTGAGAGGAAGATAGGACTGGTTGATCTCAGGTTCCCCCACAAACACTCAAGTTAAGTTGGGCTCCCCAGAGATCACTCCCTCAAAACCTGGGTCAGGATTTAGATGAGCAAAGGTTGTGTTTGGTTAAAAACAGTAGAATATTTTGGTGCTTTCTCATGGCTTGGGCCTCAGACCAACTCGATTCCACTCCAGGGTTGTAACATTCCCAGGCTAAACTTCAGATTCATGGTTAGTTACAAAAAACAGGACACCTGTCAACCAGCAAAATGGATCATTTCAAATTTATCTCTCCTCTCTCCCATCACATTAAGCCTATGAAGAACGAGAGTTGGAGCTATATACCCCTAAGTTATATTCCAAATACTTACAACTTAGCCAACTGATATGTGTTTAAGAAGCACAATCTTCGCTGACTTTTAGACTTATTGGGAGAGAGCCAGTGGGAGTCATGGAGCAGAGCGGTTAACACTGGTAAGTAGTTCAACTCTGGTGAATTTCACTGATGTGGGAAGGAAAGGGATAGTTTTAGAATCTGAAATTTGCCATAGATCAATGCCTCCTCCTCTGACCTGTACACCCACCAAGGCCCTGCTCCATTTCTGTCCTCTGTGCCCAAGGAGACCCTTTCCAAACCCCTTCAAGCTGAATGAACCTCCTCTTCTGTGCTCCCATTTCTATTCTAGTACCCCGTTTTACTGCTGTTTACATATCTCTATCCCGCTAGATCAGAGAGTTCCTGAGGCCAAGGTCTGTGACTTACCCTTCCCAGACACTCTCATTTGGCTGAATGAATAAGCAAATAGCTCCTTCTTTCGGCACCCTTACCACTAATTTTTAACTTGACTGTGATCGGTGTTTCTCAGACTCAAATAAAATAAGGTAGTTATCACAGGAAATAGGACCCCTATAAAAACTAAACGATGTTCATTGAGGCTGGGTAAGTGACTCATGTCTGTAGTCCCAGCACTTTCAGAGGCCAAAGTGGGAGGATTGCTTGAGCCCAGGAATTCAAGGTTACAATGAGCTTGCATTGCACTGCTGTACTCCAGTCTGGACAGCAGAGGGAGTCTCTCTCTTTCTTTCTCTCTCTCTCTCTCTCTCTCTCCCCCTCTCTCTAAAAAAAAAAAAAAAAAAAAAAAAAAGAAGAAGCCAGATACAGTGGCTCATGCCTATAATCTCAGTACTTTGGGAGGCTGAGGCAGTAGAATTGCTTGAGCCCAGGAGTTTGACACCAGCCTGGGCAACATAGCAAGACCTTGTCTCTACAACTTGTCTCTACAAAAAATCAAAAATTAGTCGGATGTGGTGGTGCGTGCTGGTAGTCCCACCTATTCAGGAGGGTGAGGCGGAAGGATCGCCTCAGTCTAGAAAGTCAAGGCTGAAATCATGTCACTGCACTCCAGCCTGGGCAATGGAGTGAGACCCTAACTCAAAACAAAAACAAAAAGTTCATTGATATGAGGGAAAACTTGCTCTGACTTCTTAGTTTTCTACTTTTTGGAAAACATTGTAGTTTTTTCTCAGCAAGTAGGTTTCCCTCCCCATGCCATCTATTTCTTTTATAATCTACTCCCAAGAAGGAAAATTACAAAATCCTCTTGAGAGAATATTCTCCACAGCAGTGGCAGGTCAAAGAAAATGTGATTGAGTTGGGTGTGAGTCCTAATCTATAGTCATTCCATTCTTAGCCATCTGTGCTTGTCTGTCTAACCAAATTCTTTCATAAGTATTTGTACTGAGGAAATTTGACTTGCTGCCATTGTGGGTATTGTGAATAAATGGGATTTTTAGTCGGCAAATCCAGAACTTTCTGTCCTCATCAACCCATATTTTGTGAGCTCTTATTAAGACTATAGTCTTAGCCAGGCTCGGTGGCTCAGCCTGTAATCCCAGCGCTTTGGGAGGCTGAGGTGAGTGTATTGCCTGAGCCGGCGGGTTCGAGACACGCCTGGGCAACTTGGCGAGACCTCATCTCTACAATAAATCAAAAAATCAGCCAGGCGTGGTAGCGCGTGCCTGTAGTTCCAGCTACTTGGAAGGCTGAGGCAGAAGGATCGCCGGAGCCCAGCAGGTTGAGGCTGCGGTGGCTGGGAGCGACCGAGTGAGACTCCAACTCAAAAAAAAAAAAAAAAAAAGATTGCAATCTTGTTCATGAGCAAGGAGATAACTGGAGTTTATTTTTTTGTTTGTTTTTTAGAAAGTAGGATTTATTGAGAGAACAGAAAAGCTCCCACGGTGGGAAGGGACCCAAAGGGGTTGCCCACCTGAAGTTTTTAAATTCAACTAAGAAAGTAAATCAACATTTTTGTTTGTCAGTACGAAGTTGATGGCATATATATGTATACATATACACACATATAAATAAATGGTACACATTGGTGAAAGCAATGTTATTTGGTTAAGACTAAAGGCATTGTTGGGAAGGAAGGTGGTGGAATTAGATGTTGTTACAGTAGGTGTTTCAAATGTCAGATTTCAATGGTAATGGGAAGGAAAGGAAAGAAGAAAAATGGCTCCTTTAGAATATCTCAATTCATCTTTCCCATTCGCAAACATTGAAAAAAGCAAGAGAAGCTGTGTGCCTTTCCTTGAGAGCTGCCCTCTGGGTCCCAGAGAGATGAAGTTTGGGCTGATGTCAAGGTTACCAAGGAAACCATGTATGCTTATGAATCACAAAAGCAAATAGACATATAAAACGCGAGTAAATCATTAATTGATTAATATTCTTATTGATGGGATCTGGAGAGACTTACATATTCCTTCTTTCTTTCAGGTTCTCAAAAGATCTCTTTCATCGCAAAGCAAACACTCAGACGACCACTTTATGGATAATTATTCCCTCTTTGCCTCACACTCTAGAGATGGAGAAGGGCTCACTCTCAGATTTTAATGGATCAAAGAAAATGGTAAACCAGGCAAGAGATGTGTGCTTCGTGTTTTTTGTGTTTTTTTTTTTAACTGTGGGCTGTTAAAAATGAAAAGAGTGGAAAAATGCATTAAGGATAGTTTGATTTAAACACAAAGCACCTTTGGGTTGGACAAACAAATCTGAGAGGGGGCCGAGCCACATCTTCACCCCACAATTTTGTCTCTTTCAGTAGTGCCTTTTTCAGTGGCCAGCTTCCATGGCAAAAGGGTAGGTCCAGGAGGAGGTGGTGAGCAGTGCCGGCTACAGGGTGGTATTGGAGTGCAAGGTTGGCAAAAGGCACAAAGAGCCAGTGTGGCATTGATGCAAACCCAGAGGGACACGGGACTGGCCACTGGGTGAGGCCAGTGCACCACCGGGGTGCACGGTTGTGACACGAGGGAATGTCCCAACGCAGTCCAGGCCAGAGCACTGAGTCAGCATTTTCTCCTCTGGTGTCCACCAGCCCTGGAGATCACCACGGAGGTCCCAGCTGAGTTATCCCCTTATGCCCTTCCTTCCTCATTGATCCAGACCACCTCCACCGAAACCCTTCCTTCACACTGGCTCCTCCTTCCATCGGGACTGCCAATGTGCAGTCTGAAGGGTGCCCGTGATCACGGCTGCCCAAGGAGCGTGAGGTCGGAGAAGGGACCTCTCTTTCAAACCCACGCCTGCTAAATCTTCTGGAGCTGCATCTGCCTTGCTGAGTGACCTGAGCCCATTGTCTAACCTCTCTGTGTCCCGGTTTCCTCCTCCACACGCAGGGGATGGCCACAGCCCCTCCCGCGAAGGGCTGCTGAGAGACCTAGCATGCCTCACTAATATCCCAGTGGTGGAGGAAGCAGAGGCCAGTGAGACTGGGGCTTGGTTGGCAAGGTGTCTACTTTCTAGCCCTGCTCTGCATACTGTGAGTATCCTTGCAGCCTCCACAGGACGTTAGATAAGGAGGGGCCTCAGGCCTTATTCAGACCACCCCTGCATTTAGGCCAACAGGGATAAGTTGTCTCACATTACCCGGGCTGCGGCTCCTCTCCTCTAGGGGAGCCTTGTGGGAAGCCAAGTCATAGGAGATGCCCATGGGTGGGATGCCCAGTAAAGGGCCGGCCAGGGAGGGACGTCATGAATGTTTGTCGATCGAATAAGTTTAGGCCTCGCAGGGAGGCGCTACTGTGAAGAGAGGCAGGTAAGACCGCAGCCCATGGAAGTGTGAGCCCGAAGGGCCGGGGGCCTAGGGCAGAAGCAGAGGCCATGATAGTTAATTCTGATGGGGGATGAGGGAGAGGAACCCAGAAAAGCTTCCTAAAGGAGGTAGCTTTTGGAGTGAGACTTGAGGAAAGAAAAGAAGCTTGATGGAGGTTCTGGAAGCCAAGAGGACAAAGCCATGGAGGCATGGGGTGGGGAGGGGTGCTGGCTGCCCCAGGACAGCATCAGGGAAAGAGAGTCTTCTTCCCTCCCTCCTCTTCCGGTGGATGATCCCTGTCCCTCTAGGTCCTGGCAGGTGAGGGGAAGCTTCGCTATCTGAGTCTAAGCTCTCTGAGGGCAGACCCCATCCTAACCCTCCTTTCACCCCAGGAGTTGGTGTTGGGTCTGGAATGTTCTGGAGGTTTTCTTGGCATGGGTGGGGGTGGCTGTGCCTCTGCCCTCGGGGTCAGTCCATAATGTAGACTCTCAGACCTGCAGTTTCTGGTCAGGAAGTCATGCTGGAGCCAGGGACGGGTCTGTCCCTAGCTTCCAGTCAGCCTCCGTGGAGGATACAGGGCTCCGGGGGGCTTTGGAGAGACTCTCTGTGTCCCAGGGGTTGGGGGGGCTATGGAGGTGTTGGCTGGACAATGATGCCCACATTTCCCTCCTCATCGTGGCGCCGCCTGCTCTAAGATACACACATCGAACTGTCCCTTGGTTGTTTTTTGTTGTTGTTTTTTGAGTTGGAGTCTCACTCTGTCGCCCAGGCTGGAGTGCAGTGGCCGTTCCCGGCCGCTGCAGCCTCGACCTGCTGGGCTCCAGCGATCCTTCCGCCTCAGCCTTCTGAGTAGCTGGAACTACAGGCGCGCGCTACCATGCCCGGCTGATTTTTTGATTTATTGTAATGATGAGGTCTCGCCAAGTTGCCCAGGTGGATCTCGAACCCACGGGCTCAGGCAATCCGCTCACCTGGGCCTCCCAAAGCGCTGGGATTACAGGCGGAGCCACCGAGCCCGACCTGAACTGCCCCTTTGAAGGAACAGGGCTTGCAGCTCGGGAGATCCCAGGATGGGAGACGGCAGGTGACCCGCAGGGTCAGCTGGGCACTTTGTATGTGTGGCAGCCACACCCAGCATCGAGGGCAGCCGAATTTCACATCTGGCAAGAACTTGGGACTGAATCCTGGAACACCGTCTACATTCTCTAAAATGGGAGGACAGGCTGGGGAGGAAGAAGCGAGAGAGTCACCCCCACCCGCTCCTTCTGCTCCAGAAGAGGCAGAGGGTGCTCCCTTACCAGCATTTTGTCTATCGGGTAGGCGCGCTTCAGAGAGGTTGCTTGATGTGCCCAGGGACACACAGTAAGAAAGAAGCTGCGGTAGCCCAGACCGAGATCCTCTCACACCCAATGCTCCCCCCTGTGGCGTGCAGAGCTCAGCACAGTCCCGCTGCCCTCCTTGCTGGGAGCAGACAAGTCCAGGTTAGCCACACTCGCGCATTCTGTCCACACCGTGCGCCAGGCACCGGCGGGGCTCCAGGCACAGGAGCCCTGGAAACTGGCTCCCAAATCCTGTGAGCTTTGACACAGCTGAAATTCCTGGACCCCGTCTGAAAATGATGCCGCAGCCTTATGGGGTGTCTGTGGGATTTCACCAGCTGATGTTTGAAGAGCATCAGCAGTAAGAGGTGGGGGAGGCAGGTGGCCCAGCCGAGACCTGTGAGGACGCGGCTGGGGGACAGTGTGGAATGTCCACCCCTAGACCAAGCAAAGGCATGCCAGGCATGACTGGACTTCCCACCGCTGCTTGCTCTGTGGGTCTCAAATCACCCCAGACAATGGTTCAGTCGCCATCCTCAGTCCCGTCCCCAGAGGCTTCGGGTGGAGCCCAAAAGTGTGCAGTTTGCCCCAATGCTGCCAGTGTGGTATTTTGAAGCAGGCGGTCTGAGGATGGCACTCGACCGGGTTCCCACAGCAGCTGTGCTGGCGGACTGCCGCTGGGCCCAGGGAGGACAGAGCTGGATGGGGCTGGGCTTCCTCCTGGGTCTGGGACACCGAGGGAACACATGTATTTGGAGCTGTATGTAAGCCTAATGGCCGCCCCCTCTTTGCTCCCCAAAATATGCCACTACTAAACATAAAGTCCCCTTTCATTTGCTATCAACCAGTCCCTTCAGCAAACCTGTCCATGGGCACATTCTTAGAATCATCAAACAATAGAGCTCAAAATCGAAGCCCACCCCTCCTCCTATCCTAGAAAGGCCTATCTGGGCCCAGATGTGGACAGAAATGAATCTGTCTTGACCCTCTCATTCTGACAAAACACTTTCTACTTTTGCTCATGGTTTTAGGTGAGCTACTGCCATTAACCTGTTCATAAGAGGAACAGATTCTAATCTGTGTTACCATTTTCAGTACCCAAAACTCCCCCAGAGGGGAGTCCTGTGTTTTCCGAGGCTCACCTGCATGCCCATGTCAGGTCTGAGAAAGCTCTGTGTGGGTGAGTGGTTTAGGGCCATCTGGTAAACTGAGGAAAGGACACAAGGCTTTCTGTGCAGAGATCCCACATTCCACCCTATATTACTACTGTTCTCGGCATTGTTGACAGCGCCCAAACAGATTCTTTCCACAGGGAATTAGCCCTTGCACAACATGAATGGGCTCGTTTTATATCAGAAGGCTGAATTTTAACTGACAAATTGGACAGGTTCCCTAAGGCAAGGGTTACTAAGCTTTGTCATTCTCACTAAAAACGTGATTTATAATATATTCCTATTCGCTAGACACTCCTTTTCCCAGGAATGAAGACCTTGCACAGAAACAGGAGCTCTACTCGATATCTTGACCCCATATAAAAAATATGCTCCTTTTCATTAGCATATAAACAGATGTGCATACATCAAGGTGCACATGGCCAACTGGGCTTAGTTTCATTAAGTTTTAATGGTATTTGAAGCGGTCAAACACTTAAAATTCAGGACAGGGCAGGAATAACCCACAATTTACTTTATAATTTTATGTTCTTAAGGGAAGACCTAAGGGTCTGATGAAAGAAATTGTATTTCCTAGCACCTCTTCTTCCAGTTTATAAAATAAAAATGTTGCTTCTTAAATACTCTGGTATTTATGAATGCAGAATGTGTCGGATATTAGAGATCAATCCACACCTTCAGCCAGGCTTCCTCCGAGATCCTTTGTAAAAACCACACACAAGAAAGCAGGCGAAGCCATCTGAGTCCTTAGAAGTCTGAGTTAAAGTTGCAAACTCATTTTGCTCAAGATAACCAGAAATGCTCTAAGCTGTCTAAGTGGGCAGAAACAGATTTGATCTCTGTATCTGATTGCTTAGTAGAAGTCAAGCAGCCAATTTTTCAACAATGTCTCCATATCATGAAACTTCCTAAAAATCTTCAAGGGGGTAACCTGAGCTTGTGAAAAATGATCCCGAATGTCAATAGGACAAAGCTTCCCTTCCAAGATATAATTAGGGGAGCTCGGAGCAGGCCTTTCATATTTGACTTGACAAGCATCTTTTTTTCTTTGTTCTGCCCGCTGTGGAAGGCTTTAGCAGGGCTCCGCCATTTCTTTGTTAAGAGGAATGGTTAAAATATAATGTATATAATAGTAATCATTTAAAATTGAATCCATCCCATAGGAAAGTTGATTTTACCCGTGTTTTTCTGGGTGAAAATAATGCTAGTTTTCTAGGTAATGTACACCTTTTATTTAATTATATGCATATTTGAACTTCTGCGTTCTTTGTTCAGAACACCGGTGAAGGACACACTGACCGTGTGAGCAAAGGATTGCGGAGAGGACCGGCGTGATCTCTGGGTGCCACTGAGAAACATCCCACGATGTCCAGACTGGTGAGGGCTGGCCTGGAGTTTCTTGTACCACATGGCGATAGAAACACGAATGAAGAGTATCCACAGAAGGGATTGAATCTTGAGACGACTCGGAATTCTCAAGCAGGGTTTTCCACTGCAGTACGGCTGACATTTGGGGCCAGACAGCTCTTTGTTGTGCATGTGTGTGTGAGAGTGTGTGTGTGTGTGTGTGTGTGTGTGTGTGTGTGTGTGGTGGTTGGAGCGCTGTCCTGAGCACTGTTTGGCAGCCTGGGGGGTCTCTCCCTTATACTAGCTGCCAGGAGCCGCCTCCCTCCTCCAGATGTAACAACCTAAAAGTCCCCAGACCTGTCAAATGTCCCCTGAGGGGCAAAAATCATCCTCCGCTGAAAGCCACTGTTTTAAAGAATGGAGGAAGTTGAGGACAGTTAGCTCGAAATGACATTTACAGGGAACATGAAAACCATTTGTAAGTATCACATGAAAATGAAAAGTTATTCTGAATTGCTTCAGAAGGCCGAATAAACACAAATGGGGTAAAACTGTATTTTGACCAAGGAATACGGAGTCCTTTCTAGAAGAACTGCTCAGTTCTCTGTCCCCAGGGTGTTGATGTTTAGACTTGGCTGGCATCCTGATTCAGGTCCAGGGCCTTCCTCGATGGATAGATGGGTAGATCATCCATTGAGCATTTACCACCCGCAAAACACGGTGCTGAGAGCTTGGCCATGATGGAATTCATTCTTCTGTTAGGAGCCATATCAGGAACTTCACAGATGAGCCTCAGCCGTTCCTCTGAGCCCACTCCGCTTCCACAGGGAGGGTGGGCCGAGAAGTAGAGGCAGGGGTGTGCGTGGTGGGTCTGGGGGTCACAGAGGAGCAGAAAGCATCGCAGAACAACAGAGCAGAAGGGGGAGTACCCTCTCCAATTTCTGAGAGTCACTGAGGCCCTCCAGCCAGTGCCTGAGCCAGGACTTGAACCCAGAATCCTCACACAGGGCTCTTGCCTCTGATGGAGTGAGGCGAGACCCTGCCCAGGTTTTCTTGTAATTGGCATCCCCGGCTCTGTGAACCCACCTGCGCCAGCCCACTGGCTGGCCTCATTGGCAGGTGGAATTTCCCCAGATTACCACCAGGAGGCGCTCTGTGGCCTTGAATGACAGTTTGCTGGGGCCCAGGCTGCAGTGGCTTTCTTCACACGGGTACATTTTTCTCCTCTCCCTCTCCAGCATAAACATTTCACAGCTCTCCATGGCAGATATTTACACTTTCCTGCTAAACAGCCTTCCCTCTTTTCTCCCTGCCCCTGCCTCCTCAACGCATTTCCCCCTCCTTTGGGGTCCCCTTTGTTGGCAATGCCCTACCATGATGCTCACGACACCACGGTGTAGCTTGGAGGCTGACAACACTGTGGAAACCTGGAAACGACCCACTATGGGTACTCCAGAGAGCAGAGGGGGCCAGCAGTGGTGCTGGTGGTCTCCCAGGCATCTTCGCCCCAGGAATGAGTATCACCAGCCTGACTTCTCATGATACCACGCCTGGGAATGCTTACCTTTTCATCCGCCTCGCCTTTTATTCCTTGCACCACACAGCAAAGCATATAGCACAGCGTACTGGGGTTGACCTCATGGAAGGGGGAAGAAAAGGAACATTTTCAACATAGATAACTCAGACAAGGGAATACATTCAAAACCAACATTGCTGATGGTAAAAGTAAAGAAAGCATGGAGGTGTGGGTCCACATAGAGGATAAACTTGGACTGGGTTCAGAGGTCCTGGCTTGGATAGGCTTTGGGGGCAGCATCAACTTGCATTGTGACAGAGGCCTTGGCAGGGCCCGGGGAAGGGCCAGAGAGCCTTCCAGGTAAAGGGCAAGGCGTAGGCCACCGCTTGGAGGCAGAAAGAGAGACACCTGGGGAGCAAAGATAGCCTTTTGGCTGCAGGAAGATAGCCAGGAGTTCCTGTACCCCTGTGAGTTAGGAAACCTCCTCTAACCCCCTTCTCACCCTTGGTCTTGCTTCCTCACATCCTAGGTCATGTACAAATGTGTCCTCTCCCAGAAGCCCAGATTTTTAAAAAGGCGGGGGGCAAAACATCAATTACTTGACTTTTTCTGGGCAGTGGTGTCTGTAGTGGTGGGGTTTGTGTGTGGCATAAAAATAGCATAAATAACAGGAAACAAAGTAGGAAAGCAGACCTGGGGAGTGGAGAGGGACATTGTGGATGAGCATCCACCCTTGGGGGCATATGTCCAGGCCATCAAGTTGTGTGACCATCCTGAGAGGAAAAACGACAGAGATGGTCATGTATTTAGCAGGGGAGGAATGTGGACACTTTTAGGTAATGGGGTGAACTTATTATAGATGTGATAATAATAATTGCTAACATGTATTGGGCACTTACCAGAGCCTGTTTATGAGCTTCCCACACCTGCTCATGGAATGCGCACAATGACTCAGTGAGATAGTCCTACCACCATGGTCCAGTCCATCTCTCAGATGTGGAAACGGAGTCACATTGAGGTTACATAACACACCCAGATCACGTGGTAACATTTAAGACTGGGATTTGGACATAGGCAGCTTGACTCCAGAGTACCTTTCTCAACCACATGTCTGTGTCTACAAGCCTCCACCATGGAGATTCTGAATGATATCAACACAACAGCATTTAAAGGAGAGTTTTTGGTAAGATTCGGTGGCTCAGCCTGTAATCCCAGCACTTTGGGAGGCTGAGGCAAGTGGATTGCCTGAACTTGCAGGTTCGAGACCAGCCTGGGCAACTTGGCAAGACCTCATCTCACAGTAAATCAAAAATTAGCCTGGCATGGTAGCGCAGGCCTGTAGTTCTGGCTCCTTGGAAGGCTAAGGTGGAAGGACGGTGGGAGTCCAGCAGGTTGACACTGGGGTAGCTATGAGTGTGCCACTGCATTCCAGCGTGGGTGACAAAATGAGACTCCAACTCAAAAAAAAGGAGAGTTTTCTCCTTGGGCCCAGACTGAAGAATCCACTTGGCAGCAGGTGTTGTTTGAAGCTGAGATAACTTTTTGCTAACTTGAGACCAAAACGTTATCATTTGCAGAGTATCTTCATGTGCATAATTATGGTTGGTTTTCCCAACAGTCCTGGAGAGTGGGCAAAGCAGATATTAGCAACCCCGTTTCACAGAAGAAAAAACTGAGTCTCAGAGGCTAGTTGGATGGCTGGGGGAAATGGAGCAGGGCTTGCCTCCTTGTCCAGGGCACTGTGGGGAAGGCTTCTGCTGAAGGGAGCAAGCAGAGCCAGGCATCTGCTATGGGTCAGGCATGTCGGTAGCTCATTTGGACCACTATTTACGATATCTCTCCTTAGGTATTGACATGTTGAGGCTGAGGGATGTGGATTGCTGAGGCGCCCCACAGTGCCTGGCAGAGCGAGGCCTAGAGCCCACATCGGTCTGCTACGATGTTGTGTTATTTCTGTCCCCTTTGAGGGCTTTTTCCCGGCCTGTTTCCTGCACACTCTCGCCCACCGTGGGTCCGGCCCACTTCTCAGCCCTCACTGTTTAGGTCTGTGACTCGAGTTCCTGGGGAGGATTTTAGCTCTGAAAACCGAAAGAAGGCTGCTTAGCTTAGAAGTGTTATGGCCAAAATAATTCATGACGAGTCGTAATAGACTAGTGGGGGGGAGCAAAACCAGCGAAGAAGAAGAGGAAATGAATGACATAAAAATTGGGGGCTTGGGCAGACAATGATAGGGTGGTTAAAAACGGGAAGGAATTGGTATAAAGAAAATAAGTCCCGTCTGAGCAATGTTTAGTGGTGGTGAGGCGTCACTCACGTTGGGGGGAGAGGACAGGACAGAAAGGGCGGAAGTAAGGGTGAGAGGTGAGGGCCAGAGGCTTGTCTGTGAGTCATCTGGAGGACTGGAGGACAGGCAGACCCCAGGAACCCTCGCAATTGGAGGGCGTGGGGGCTGCAAGCTCCGTGTATCCCTTCCCACACCTCCTGGGCAGTGACCTTCACCTCCGCTCCTCTGCGGCCACCCACGCCCGGGCCTTGTCATTGCTTGACGGCTCCAACTTCACTCCGGGATCCCACTCCCTGACCACAGCTTCCGACGCTGCCAGGCCTCTCACGCCTCCGTCCCACCACACCCCCTGACCTCGGCCTGATCTCGGCTCCCTCGGTTTCCCATGGGCACCAGCCGCCCCAGCTCCCCAGCTCCAGGGCTCCAGACCGCAGGGAACATCATCTCAGCCACCCTCCTGCCAGTGTCCTCAACGGCTTGGCCCCTTTGTCCTTCCGCCCCGCTCGTCCGGCAACACCCAAGCCGGGGATTTACTCAGCACCTGTCTCCTCCGCCCCTACGCCAGCTTCCACGCTCCAGTGGGACAAAGCCCACACCAAGGATGTTTGGTGCCCGCAAAGCCATGGAGTCCAGAGCCAGCTGCCTGCTCTGCGCCCTCTGCCTCCTCCTCTTCCCAGCACAGCTTCCAAACCTGCGGCACCTTCCCCCAGCAGATGGCTCTGCCTTCCAGTTCACGAAGGAAGCGGGAGAGCCAGCACGGATGCCAAAGGCCCCGTGTTCCCCTGCCTAGAAAAGCACATCCTATGTGGATGCGCCCCGTCAAGTGCTCTGTAACAGAGTTATTTCCTTCATCCTTGCACCCATCCTTTATTCTCATTTTGCAGATAAGGAGCCTGAGACTGAGAGGGAGCGACCTGCCCTGAGGTTCCACAGCCAGCAAGTGGTGAAAGAGGCTGTGGGACTTCACATGGCTACTCCCAGTCTGCAAAGCCAGGCACCGGGCTTGGTGCCAAGGGCAGGAGGTATGCCAGGTGGATGAGGTTCCTGCCCTCGTGAAGCATACGTTTCAGGACAGACAGACAACAAACAAGTGAATGACTCCACTAAATAATTATAGACAGCGTAGGTGCCAGCAAAGGAAGCCACAGAGTTCAATGACCAAGAATGCAGAGCAGACTGGCGTAGGCAGGAGGTCAGTGGAGACGCCTGAAAGGAAGGGATGTCCTTACTTGCTTTCCACCTGTCCCAGAGGAGACACCTCCATCTATTCAAGGGCGGCATGCTGGCCCAGGCTTGGGATGCCAGCGTTCACAAAGCCGAATCCCCACTGTAAGCAAGCGGTTTTGTACAGAGCATGAGCTTCGGGGACTGAACTACTCAGGTCCAAAGGTGGAGAGGTATTGGGGCGGGTCTGGGGTCAGTCAATCATCGAGGGAGGAACTGGGTCCAAGAGAGGAAACCGGGGTTTGCATCAGTAGCATGAGTGCCTCAGCTAGGTCCCTCCACCATAGGTAGGAAGATGGACTTCCACAATGGGAGCAGGCTAGTTCAGTTCCTTTCAACAAATAGTCATGGAGCATCTTTTTTTTTGGTTTGTTTTTGTTTGTTTGTTTGTTTGTTTTGAGTTGGAGTCTCACTCTGTCACCCAGACTAGAGTGCAGTGGCCGCTCCCGGCCACCGCGACCTCGACCTGCTGGGCTCCGGCGATCCTTCCGCCTCAGCCTTCCAAGTAGCTGGAATTACAGGTATGCGCTACCACACCCGGCTGATTTTTTGATTTATTGTAGAGATGAGGTCTTGCTGCCCAGGCGGGTCTCGAACCTGTGGGCTAAGGCAATCCACTCACCTCAGCCTCCCAAAGGCACGGGATTACAGGCTGAGCCACCGAGCCCGGCTTCATGGAGCATCTTGTCCCAGCTTGGGTTCCCTGTGGAGTGGGGGATAGAGATTTGGGTGCAGGAAGTTTATTGGGAAGTACTCTTGGAATCACTGTGGGGAGTGAAGGAAGTAGGATTGGGCAGAAAGAGAGGCTGAACGTTTGATGATGATGGTGGGTAGAGCCTCTGGAGTGGGTGTTGTTTGTGCCGTTGGGCCCATGCACGGCTTTTGTCCCTGCTGCTGTAGCTAATCAAGTCATGAGAACATTGAGTCAGTTCCGGGGGCCGATCCAAAGGCTGGTGGTGAAAGGCATTCTGTCTACTTTGTTGGTTAGTGCCTCTTCTGTATTGGATACTCTCTGGTGGGCATTAACACGTGACACAAAGATCTTTTGGCTGGGCGTGGTGGCTCACACCTCTAGTCCCAGCACTCTGGGAGGCTGAGATGGGAGGATTGCTTGAGCCCAGGAGTTCAAGACCAGCCTGGGCAGCAAAGTGAGAACTTGACCGTATCTCTACAAAATAAATAATAAACAAATAAATAAACAAACAAAAAATCCGCTGGGCATGATGGCGCACACGTTTAGCCCCAGGTACTCAGGAGGCTGAGGTGGGAGGATCACCTGAGCCGGTGAGCTGTGATTGTGCCACTGTACTCCAGCCTGGGCAACAGGGTGAGATCCCAACTCAAGAAAAAAAGATCTTTCTTCTTGTTGCCCATCCTCTTGGTTCATTCACACCTTCTTCTCCAAGCCTTCTTGCTCCTGATTTCCTAGTGTTTCTTCTTTCAGACATCTGACCAAGCTATCTGCCACTGTTCCTAAGTCTACATATACTCCAACCCTGTGCCACTTCTCTTTCCTAAAATAGGTGACCAGACCCACCACTCTAAGCTCTGTCCTTAAGATTTCAACTCAATGCTGTCTTTCAAAGCTATCCCTGAGTGGGGCTGCAGGGAGGCTACATCCCACTTTTGCCATGTACCCACATACCAAGAGTGGTAGGCAGAATGGTCCCCTAAAGATGTTCTCATCCTAATTGCTGGCACCTGTGAGTATGTTAAATTACGTGGTAAAGGAGGAATTAAGGTTGCAAATGGAATTAAGGTTGCTAATCAGCTGATCTTCAGATGGGAGACTATCCTAAATTACCTGAGTGGGCCCAATGTAATCACAAGGTCCTTATAAGCAAAAGAGAGAGGAAGGATATTGATGTTGGAGTCAGAAAAGGAGGTGTGATTGTGAAAATGGGAAGGCAACAGGGTGGCAGTGGGAGAAGGACTCAACCCTTCAGCCTTGTGTGGCTGGCTTTGAACATGGAAGAAGAGGGCCAGAAGCCAAGGTGTGTAGACAACTCTAAAGATGGAAAAGAGCTAGATTCAGTGGCTCACACTTGTAATTCCAGCAGTTTGGGAGGCTGAGGCAGGAGGATTGCTTGAGCATAGGAGTTCAAGACCAGCCTGGGCAGCACAGTGAGACTTCATCTCTACAAAAAAAAAAAAAAAAAACAACAACAACAACAAATTTTCTGGGTGTAGGCACATGACTGTAGTCCCAGCTACTAGGGAGGCTGAGGTGGGAGGATTTCTTGATCCCAGAAGGTCAAGGCTATGGGAAGCTACGATCATGCCACTGTGCTCTAGCCTGGATGACTGAATGAGATCTCAAATCAACCAACCAATCAATCAATCAAGTTGGAAAAGGCAAGGAAACACATTTTCCTGCAGGGCCTCCAGAAGGAACACAGCCCTGTGGACACCTTGATTTTTGTCCACTGAGACCCATTCCATCTTCTGAACTCCAGAACAGTAAGATACTAACTTTGTGTTGCTTTAAACCACTAGGTTTGTGATGATTTGTTGCAGCAGTCATCAGAAACCAATACACCGATCTATCCCATCTGTGAACCAAGCCTGCTCTTTTTCCTTCCTCCTGTCACCATAAGGCACTCTTGTCCATGTGGCTGTAGGTGGTGTGAGCTTTGGGCATGTGCCAGTGTAACAGAAGTAGATGATATGAGTTTGGGCCACTGGCTTGTGCGACTTACTTGTGTCCTCTTGCCTTGCTAGTACTTGATCCCAGATGTGTTATGGTGAATTGCTGCTGCACCTGGAAGGGTCTGATGAATTCAGCTCATGACGGGCGGTACTGGCCACATGGTCACTTGACATCATGGACAGGTATCCATATCTACTAGGGCCCAGTAGCAAGCCAGGAGCTTGTTTCCTTTAAAAGTTTCATGACTTTTGGACACTTCTTCACTGTTGGTGGGATTGTAAACTAGTTCAACTGCTATGGAACACAGTATGGAGATTTTTCAACAAAACTAAAAATGGAATTACCATTTGACCCAGCAATCCCACTACTAGGGATTTACTCAAAAGAAAAGACATCAATATGTAAAAAAGATGCCTGTACTTGTATGTTCTTTGCAGCACTATTCACAATAGCAAAATCATGGAAACAATCTACACGTCCACCAACAATTGGATAAAGAAAACGTGGTGTATATATACTATGGAATACTACATAGTCATAAAAAAGAGTGAAATCACATTCTTTGCAGCAACAGGGATGGAGCTGGTGATCATCATTCAAAGTGAACCGACTCAAACTGAAAACCAAACACTGCATATTTTCATTCCTATGCGGGAGCTAAATGGTCACAAAGATGGAAATAATAGACATTGGAACACCAAGAAGGGGGGAGGTGGGGGAGAGGGTTAAGGTTCAGAAATTACCTATCAAGTACAATGCTCATTATCTGGGGAATGGGCCACCCTTGAGACCCAATCCTCACTACTACATAATATGTCCATGTAATGAACATGCATGTGTACTCCCAGAATCTAAAATGAAAATGGCAGGGGGTGGGGAAGAATAACTAGAACCAAAAAGAGTAAAAAAAGTTTCATGACTTTCAGTAAATTTATTCAGCTGTATAATCAACACAATATTCCAGTTTTAGAACACTTCTGTCACCCCTGGGATTTCCATTTGTGGTTGATTTGCAGCCTGTCTTGCGTCCATTTACAATCTATCCCCGTTCCCACCCTCAGTCCCAGGGAAATATGGATCTACTTTGTCTCTATTGTTTTTGCCTTTTCTAGAAATTTCATGTAAATGTAATCATACATTATGTAGTCTTCTTTAAAAATCTGATTTATTTTCCTTACCATAGTGTTTTTTAGGTTTAGCCATGTTGTATGTATCTCTCCACCTTGACAGTCGGAGGTGAGACATCTCCTAGCCCCGTGTGAGCTCTGGGGGGTGTTAGGGGTACTGTTTCCTACCATTGTTCTTTGTCTTGACCCGTGGACTCTTCCCAGTGCATGTACAGTTTAATATTTAGTTCGAGACCCAAGCAGATTCCTATCTGATTTCTGGAGTTCATTCTCTGCAAAGCTCCCACCTCCGGAAATTCCACCCTCTTCAGTTTGCAATCTGTGATCTCTGTCTCTTCAATTCACTGAGACCATCTTGCTACCTGCGGCCCCGGTTTTCTGTGCTGTGATGCGGAACATGAGTCCAGGCAGAAAGGCTGGGAGATTGTAAAGATCACCTCATCTATTTCTGTTCTCTCAGGGATCCCAGTCGTATGTTGACTATTAATCAATGTCTGGAAAGAGATTTTTTTCTTTTCATATATTTTATCTGATTTTCTAGTTGTTTATAGCAAGAGGACAAGTCTGCTACTAGTTATCTACCATGGCCAGCCATGCTTTTATTGTTGTTGAATTTCTTTCACAATCTATTGTTTTTATACAATCCATTTCATCTTTTAAAAAGTATCATTTGATGACATTTTGGTATACAATTGGTAGCCACCATCACCATTATGAGACAACAGTTCTCTTACCCTAAGACGTTTCCTCACCTTCACACTCCATCCTTTCTCCTCTCCAATCCCATGTAACTACTAATCAGCTGTCACTATAGTTTTGCCTTTTTGTAGAGATGAGGTTTGGCTATCGAATTCCCGGGTTCAAGCAATCCTCCCGTCTCGGCCTCCCAAAGTGCTGGAGTTACAGGTATAAGCCACCGCACCTGGCCCCTGGGTATTTTTATAAGTGAAGTTGTTTTTTAAATCCACACTATTGCATGTATTAATATTTTGTTCCTTTTTTATTGCTAAGTAGTATTTCATTATACGGATATACCCCAATATGTGTGCCCATTCACCAGCTGGTGGACATTTGCTTCCCTTTTGGGGTTATTATGAATAATGTTACTATGGACATTCATGTACATGTCTTTGTGTGGATGTATGAAATGGGACAAATTGTAAGTATATGTTTAATTTTTAAAGGATTGCCACACTGTTTTGCAAAGTGGCCATACTAACTTGCATCCCCACTAACCGTGTGTAACCCTGTGTTTTCAGGGGTAGTTCCAATCTTGCTTCAGATCTTTTGTCTTTAGTTGAGCTGTTTTGGTTCTATATCACGTGTATGCGGTTCAGTGGGCAGTCAGACATATGGATAGAATAAATTTGGGAATCTCCTCTAAGTCCACTTTTTGTTGCTTATAACAGAATACTTGAAACTGAGTAATTTATAAAGAAAAAGATTATTTCTTACAGTTATGGAGGCTGAGAAGTCCATGGCTGGGACTGCATCTGGTGAGGGCCTCCTTGCTGGTAGGGACTTTTGGCAGTCTTGAGGCAGTGCAGGGCATCAAGTGGCTGAGTGTGCTGGTACAGGTCTTTCTTCCTTTTCCTTTATAAAGTCACGAGTCCTACTCCCAAGATAACCCATTCGCCTATGAATGGATTAATCCATTAATGAGGGCAGAGTCCTCACGACCCAATCACCTCTTAAAGGCTTTGTCTATCAATACTGCCACACTGGGGGTTAAATTTTCAACATGTGTTTTGGAGTGGACATTCAAGCCTCTCTGGCTCTTTCCCTTTTGAGGTTTGCCCACTCTCTTCAGTGTTCACGTTTTCATACATTTACTTTTATGTTTCCCCAGGCTAGAAAGGATGCAGGACTCACATGTGTCCCTTGATGCTCTGGTGCACACCTGTGGACTACACTTGGTCTCAGGCTAAAGGCTATGGAGATGTGAACTTGCAAGTCTCTATCTCCGTCCTCCAAGGGAGCATCTACTCCTTTTCAGGGTCTGTCTGCTTTTATTCATTCTCAACCCCTTCAGGTGGTTGCTTGTTTGTAGTATGTCTAGGTTTTACGATTGTTTACTATGGGGTTCATGTGTGTGGTGGGGGGACACCTAGTAGAGTCTTTGTCCATCTTACCCAGAAGTGGAAACTTGGCATGAACTGGTCCACAAATCAGTTTGAATAGTACTGGTCTAAACCACTATCTCACTGATAGCCCTATTCAGAATGGCATTTGCAAGTTTCTGTTCTACAGTTTTCTGCTAGATGTTTACAATTGAGGCCCAATATCAGATAATGCCAATACTAATAGAGGAATCCCACATTCGGGTAGAGAGGGCACAGACTGCTAATAATATCCAAATACTGTTTAGTACTGATTAACTTGACAAAGCCCACTTCGTAAAAAGCAGTTCTGGCTGTTAAAGATTGTTCTCAATGAACTTCCCTTCTTTTTTGCTGATGTGTTTTTTGA
The DNA here is from genome assembly GCF_000164805.1 of Carlito syrichta. NCBI lineage: Eukaryota > Metazoa > Chordata > Mammalia > Primates > Tarsiidae > Carlito > Carlito syrichta. Next base: position 185,109 of record NW_007245857.1, on the reverse strand, counting down.
TCTTCAACTTTCCATGATCTTGGCTGCTGGGAAGTGTCAGGCAAAGGAAGTCCTCAGGCAGGAGATACACCTTGCACCCGAGCCCACAAAATGGCCTTCTGAGAAACCTGGGAGCACTAGTGGGGCCAGCAGAGGGCAAAAGCCTCCAGGTAGTGTCATGATGGCTGGAAGCAGAGCCATGTCATGAATATTTTAATAGTCTCTGTTAATTTTAAATGCTATGAGACATTGTTGCTTTACTATTGTTTTATATTTTGAATGTTCATTTAGATGAAGCTTATTATTTTTTATTTTCATTGCTCTTTATTCCTTCCTATGTCTCCCATCTTCCATCTGGGATTGTTTTTGTCACTAATTCACACTCTTTTGTATTTCCTTTAGCATGGATCTATTAGCGGCTATTTATATTTTTCAGCACATTCAAGGTAGCAATCCAATACTTTGATTTCCAGCATTTCTGTAGAGAATGCAGCTTACTCAAATTCTCACTCCTTTAAAAAATACACGGTTTTCTCCCCCTCCTCTTGCCCCCTGTGGCTTCTTACCAGATTTTGTCTTTTTCTGCAATTTCATTATGATGTATCTATAGGTAGATTTGTTTTCATTTATTCTGCTTTGTATTCATCGAACTTCTTGAATCTGTGGTTTGGAATCTTTCATCAATTTTGGCAAATTCTTAGCTATTATCCTAAGTATTACTCTCTCCTTTTGAGACTCCACTTACATGTGTTAGACTTTCTCAATTTATTTTGTGTCTCTTTGCTCTTCTGTATTATATATATTTTATTTCTTCATGCTGGATAATTTCTTCTGATACATCTTCCATTCATTTATTCTCTGTTTAGGTCTCTAACCTGTTGTTAATTTAATCTGTTGAGTTCTTATTGTGCTAGTCTCATCTCAGTTCCAGAATTTCCATTTATTTATTTTGTAACTATATTAGCTCACTTCGTACAGTTTAGCTCCTTGCTTGGACTTTTGAATTGTTTTTTTCTTTGAACATAGTAAATGTGTTTGTCATGTTTCATTCCAATATCTTAAGTCTTTGTGAGTTAGTTTCTATTGTATGTTGCTTTTGCTGGTTCTTCTTATAATAGCTTGTTTCCTTATAGACCTAGTTACTTTTGTGTTGCATACTGTATTTAAGAATTATTTGGAGGCCGGGCTCGGTGGCTCAGCCTGTAATCCCAGCACTTTGGGAGGCCGAGGCGAGTGGATTGCGTGAGCTCATGGGTTCGAGACTTGCCCGGGCAACTTGGCGAGACCTCATCTCTACAATAAAAAGCAAAACTAGCCGGGTGTGGTAGCGCGCACCTGTAGTTCTGGCTACTTGGAAGGCTGAGGCGGAAGGATTGCTGGAGCCCAGTAGGTTGAGGCTGTGGTGACCGGGAGAGTGCCACTGCACTCCAGTCTAGGCAACAGAGTGAGACTCCAATTAAAAAAAAAGAAAAAGAAAAAAGAAAGATTAGCTCACACCTGTAATCCCAACACTTGGGGAGGCTGAGGCAGGAGAATTGCTTGAACTCAGGAATTCGAGACCAGTCTGGGCAACATGAAACTTTGTCTCCACTAAAAGTAAAAAAATCAGCTGGGCATGGTGGTGCATGCATGAAGTTCCGGCTACTAGGGAGGCTGAGGTGTAAAGATCCCCTATACCCAGGAGGCCATTAGTGTGCCACTGCACTCCAGCCTGGGTGACAGAGTAAGACCTGTTACTCAAAAAAGGCAAGGAAAGGAAGGAAGGAAGGAAGGAAGGAAGGAAGGAAGGAAGGAAGGAAGGAAGGAAGGAAGGAAGGAAGGAAAGAAGGAAGGAAGGAAGGAAGGAAGGAAGGAAGGAAAAATTTGATGCTTTGGATGCCTCCTCCAAAGACAATATTCATTTGCTTCTGCCATTTGTCTAAGCGTACCACCTTTCTGGGTCTGTCTTAATTCCAATTTAGGTGTTTTGGTTCCTTGGATCTACTAGGTGACAAATACATTTTTGAAATATTTCATCCAGGTTTTTTTTTTTTTAAGTTGGTCTCATTCAGTGGATAGCTTCAAATAACATAGTCTGACATTGCCAGAAATAAAACTTTTGTATTTTGTGAAACTTCTTGAATAAGGCAGGGATTATATCTTTTCTTCACATTTGGTAGAACTCATACATAAAACCAACTGGTCTGAGACCATTCTTCAGTGCTTCATTTTCTGAAATGTACTTCCACCCTCTGCTTGCCTAATGCTCATATAATTATTTAAGATTCAGCTTATGTTTTCTCTAGTTGTCTTTCTTCATGTCTCCAATTCCCTGGTTTTTTGTACATCCACTTTTTGCACTATTTGTTACACTATATCATCAGTATGTGTTTATATTTCTGTATACCCTTAGTAGACTCAGAGCTTATTGATGGCTGAGGTATTATTTTACTTTGTAAGACTAGAATCCAATATAGTTCAGAACAGATGCTGAAAAATTGTTGGCTAAATCAAAATATAAAAAACAAGGTTTAAAATGGATTGGTAACAATCTTAAGGAATCAGGTTAATAACTTTACAAATTAAATAAAAATCACAGCCGGGCTCGGCGGCTCAGCCTGTAATCCTGCACCTTTGGGAGGCTGAGGTGAGTGGACTGCCTGAACCCGCGGGTTCGAGACCTGCCTGGGCAACTTGGTGAGACCTCATCTCTACAATAAATCAAAAAATTAGCTGGGCGTGGTAGCGTGCGCCTGTAGTTCCAGCCACTTGGAAGGCTGAAGCGGAAGGTTCGCTGGAGCCCAGCGGGTCGAGGCTGCGGTGGCCGGGAGCGGCCACTGCACTCCAGTCTGGGCAACAGAGTGAGACTCCAACTCAAAAAAACCAAAAAAAAAACCAAAAAAACCACTAATCCCTGCAGTATAACTATTACTAGTAACATCAGAATTATTGCCTCAAATACCATAGTCTATAGTCAGTTACTTACTACCAACTACATCTTAAGCTTACCCACAATTTCTTACCTATTTCCTACGGCTTCTAATTTGCCCAGCTACCTAACATCTTTCAATCTCCTTGCCCATTTCAGCCCTCCTACTTACTCACTTTTGGACCATACATTGTTCAATGTAACACTTATTGAGCTAAGCTAGCTATATGGCAGACCCTGGGCTGACTATCCTCTAATAATAGTCCCATCAACCCAACTAAGTAGATACTATTCCATTTTACAAATGGAGGTGGGGAGGAGGCTTAAAGAGACGGTTACTTGTCCAAGGTCAGGTACTAAGAGATAAAAGTAGGATTAACATCATTCAGGGCTGGGTAGGGTGGCTTAAACCTACCCAGCACTTTGGGAGGTTGAGGTGAGGGGATTGCCTGAGCCCACGGGTTTGAGAACAGTCTGAGCAACTTGGTGAGACTTCATCTCTACAATAAATAAAAAACTTAGCTGGGCGTGGTAGCATGCACTTGTAGTTCCGACTACATGGAAGGCTGAGGTGGAAGGATCACCTGAGCCCAGTGGGTCGACACTGGGGTGACCATGTGTGTGTCACTGCACTCCAGACTGGGCAACAAGAGTGAGACTCCAACTCAAAATAAAACCCCAAAAAAGCCATCATTCAGGTCTGTCTGGCTCCAGAGCTCATGTTCTTTACCAGAAGTAAGCAAATTGTTTCTTTTTTTAGTGATTGATTTATTTGATTTTTTGTAGAGACGAGGTCTCACTATGCTGCCCAGACTAGTCTTGAATTCATGAGCTCAAGCAATCTTCCCTCCTTGGGAAATGTTGGGATTACAGGTGTGAGCCACCATGCCCAGCCAAACCTTTTCTATAAAAGACCAAATAGTTAATATTTTCGGCTTTGTAAACCATACAGTCTTGATAACAACTACTCAACTCTCCCACCATTGTGCCAAAACAGCCATATATAATATGCAAATGAATGACAGTTACAGTTTCCAATACATGTTACTTAAGAAAAAAGTGGCAGGAAAGATTTGGCTCAGGGGCTATATATGCTGTGGGTCCCAGCTCTGAAGAAATACACTGTTCTGTTGTTTTTTTCTCATTTTCTCAATCCTCTAAGTTGTCAGTTCAACAAATTTTTTTTTTTTTGAATTGGAGTCTCACCCTGTCATGCTCCCGGCCACCGCAGTGTCATGCTCCCAGCCACCACAGTGTCATGCTCCCGGCCACCGCAGTGTCATGCTCCCGGCCACCGCAGCCTCGACCTGCTGGGCTCCGGCGATTCTTCCGCCTCAGCGTTCCAAGTAGCCGGAACTACAGGTGCACGCTACCATGCCCGGCTAATTTTTGATTTATTGTAGAGATGAGGTCTCACCAAGTTGCCCAGGTGGGTCTCGAACCTGTGGGCTCAGGCAATCCATTCACCTCGGCCTCCCAAAGTGTGGGATTACAGGCTGAGCCACCAAACCCGGCCTCAACAAATATTTATAGCATTGCTTCTAAGTACAGGGCAGGGATGAGGATGACAAAATCCCTGCCTTGATGGACCTCTAATGTGGAAGATGGTGCATAAACACATGCCTACAGCATAGGCTGACTACAGACAATCAGTGCCAAAGAGAGGCATGGACTAACCAGAGCTTTTTCTAATGGACAAATGAGATTTTATGAAGTCGGTGGTATATGACATAAGAGTCCTAGGCTGGGTTTGGTGGCTCATGCCGGTAATTCCAGCACTCTGAGAGGCTGAGGTGGAAGGACTGCCTGAGCTCAGGGATTCAAGACCAGCCTGGGCAACTTGGTGAGATCTTGTCTCTATAATAAATAAAAAAATTAGCCAGGCATGGTGGCGCACATCGATAGAAGGCTGAGGCAGAAGGGTCACCTGAGTCCAGTAGGTTGAGGCCGTGGTGGCTGTGAGTATGCTACTGCACTCCAGCCTGGGTGACAGAGTGAGACTCTGACTCGGAAGAAAAAAAAAAAAAAGGAGTCCTAGTGGGAGAATCATAGGCAGAAGAGATACTAAGAAAGTTTCAGATAGAGGAGTCAGCACAATCAATAATTTTCTTTTTTTTTTTTTGAGTTGGAGTCTCACTCTGTCGCCCAGACTAGAGTGCAGTGGCCGCTCACAGCCACCGCAGCCTCGACCTGCTGGGCTCCGGTGATCCTTCCACCTCAGCCTTCCAAGTAGCCGGAACTACAGGCGTGCGCTACCACGCCCGGCTGATTTTCTGATTTATTGTAGAGATGAGGTCTCACCAAGTTGACCAGGCGGGTCTCGAACCCGCGGGCTCAGGCAATCCACTCACCTCAGCCTCCCAAAGGCGCGGGATTACAGGCTGAGCCACCGAGCCCGGAAATCAAGAATTTTCTATACACCTGTCACTCATCTTCTGTTCTCTTTACTCATATTTGCTTGTTTCCTCTCTTCCTTGCTAAAGTCATATGCACTATGGTCCAAGTCTGTTTTTGCCTTCTGCCCTACCTCCTTTCTCTTCTAATTATCCTTCTTCCTTTCTTTTCTTTTTTATTTACTTCTTTCTTGATTACTGAGTCATTGCTAATTCAGTTCTACTGCAAGTCATGCAAGTATCTATGAGGAGGTGTTCTGTGCAAAAGGCACAAATTTATATCACAAATTTCATCTGAAGTTTAATTCATGTACATCGGCATGGTGGCATGTTCTGACTGGTTCATCTAAGTCAAACAGTTATATAACATTAAAATATGCTATTTAGCCCAACTGAAAAATTAACTAGGTCTGTCAATCAGTCAAGGTTGAAATCCTCTAGTTGATTCTGGGAAGTCAATAACACCCATTGTTTGACCAATTTAATTTCCCTTTCTTTCTGATACCCCTACTTCTTTTTGTCTGTCCTGCTAATATCTCTCTCTCTCTGTTAATCTTCTCCCTTATAATTTTTTTCTTCCTCTTTTTCCATCCTCCTTCTTTCCTACACTTTTTGGATTGTTGCACTTCTTCTAGAGGCATACTATTTCCTTTCTCCTTTCTGAAAATATATTTAAAATATTTTTGGCCAGGCACAGTGGCTCATGCTTATAATCCCAGCACTTTGGGAGGCTGAAGAGGGAAGACTACTTGAGCCCAGGAGTTTGAGACCAGCCTCAGCAATATGGCGAGACCTCATTTCCACAAAAAATAAAAACACTAGCTGGGCATGGTGACACGCCTCTAATCTCAGCTACTCAGGAGGCTGAGGCAGAAGGACTGCCTGAGTCCAGGAGGTTGAGGCTGCAGTGAGTCGTCATCGAGCCACTGCACTCCAGCCTGGGTGGACAGAGTGAGACCTCATTTCAAAAAAAAAATTCTTTACTCATTAATTAAATGAATGTGTATTGAGCAATTAGCACATAGTCTTTTTTCTGGGTACTGGGCTGAAGATTAAAAAATAAACAAAAGGGCCAGGTGCGGTAGCTCAAGCCTGTAATCTAAGCACTTTGGGAGCCCAAGGTGAAGGAACTGCTTGAGCCCACGGGTTTGAGAAGAGCCTGGGCAACTTGGCGAGACCTCATCTCTACAATATATCAAGATATTAGTCGGGTATGGTAGCACACACCTGTAGTTCCGGCTGCTTGGAAGGCTGAGGAGGAAGGATCTCCAGAGCCCAGCAGGTCGACGCTGGGGTGCCAGTGAGCGTGCCACTGCACTCCAGCCTGGACAATGGAGTGGAGTGAGACTCCAATTCAAAATAAATAAATAAATAAATAAATAAATGAATAAACAAAAGGTTAAAAAAAACTCTACTTTTGTGGAGCTTACATTTTAGTAGTAAACAAAGTAGATAAATAACAATGAACAAAATAGCTAAGTACTGTAAACTATATAATATAGAAAGTGTTAAGTGCTATAGAGAAAGATTCCCGGGGATCAGAAATGTGGGTAGTGTGTCAATTTTAAATAGGTTGATCAAGGAAGCTCATTAAGCAATCACTTGAGCAGATAATTGGAGGAAGTAAGGAAGCAAGTCATGCAGGTATCTGTGAGGAGGTGTTCTGTGCAAAAGAAACAGCATGTGCCAATTTCTGAGGCAGGAGAGTACTTCCCCTTATGGAGTTTTGGAAACAAGAAAATAAAAATTTTTAATATAAGCAATACAGGCCTTTTAAATGATCAGGCCCAGAAAGTCACTGGAATAAAACAACAGTCATGTCACTCCTGGTTGAGTTAAATGATTACCTCTTGAAGCTACAGGGTGTGTGGGCTCTAGGGACATACTATTTAATTTGACTGATGTGGGTAGCCATAAAACAATGTATAGCCAATCATTAACCAACACTATTTCTGAAAACCAATGAGAATTCCTGATGGACAACTTTTATAATCACTCCCTCTCTTGATTTGTCCCTTTTTCTTTTTTTTTATTTTTAGAGTTGGAGTCTCACTCAGTTGCCCAGACTGGAGTGCAGTGGCCGCTCCCAGCCACCACA
>NW_007245857.1:175405-177711 GCF_000164805.1 Carlito syrichta | reverse complement strand
CAGCCTCGACCTGCTGGGCTCCGGCGATCCTTCTGCCTCAGCCTTCCAAGTAGCTGGAATCACAGGTGCGCGCTACCACGCCCGGCTAATATTTTTGATTTATTATAGAGATGAGGTCTCGCCAAGTTGCCCAGGCGGGTCTCGAACCTGCGGGTGGTCCCTTTTTCTTTAAAAGCTTGAGTTCTCCAGAGCACTCCCCAAGGCACTTTGGATGTGTGTCAGGGCTGCAGTGCTTAACGATGGCCCAAATAAACTTTATTAATTCTGCCTCAGCTTCTTCCATTTAGGTCAATAGAGTACAACAATGAGGTCAGTATGGTTGAAGCACAAGGGAGGAGGAAGAGACTGTTAGATGTGGTCAGAGCTGGGTGGGGAGAGGAAGCACACCATTTAGGATCTTTTCAATCGAAAAAACTTTGGCTTTTACTTTGAGTGAACCATTAGAGGGCTTTGGGCAGAGGAAATTTTGACTTACATTTTTAAGGGTTCTAGAATGTAAGGAAACAAGAACAGAGGCCAAGAATATTCCAGGAAAGACATTTTTTTTTTTTTTGAGTTGGAGTCTCACTCTGTCGCCCAGACTGGAGTGCAGTGGCCTCTCCCGGCCACCGCAGCCTCGACCTGCTGGGCTCTGGCGATCCTTCCGCCTCAGCCTTCCAAGTAGCCGGTACTACAGCAGGAAAGAAATTTTAATATTATGGGGAATGTTTTCTGGAAATGTTACTTTTGTTTTACAATTGAGGATAAGAAAACTAAGCGTCAGATTCTCAATGCATGATGGAAACATTTTACTATCCCCTGCTCCTCAAGGAAAAACTTTGGAGATTTTGCCCTACTAGCCTAAGGATTGCTAAACATTTTGCATTATCCTGAGGACTGCTAGGTGATCTAATGCCTGGTACACAGACAACAGAAATATCTGTGGTGAACCAACAGGTAGTTTAAATGGGTAAACTGAATGACAATAATATCAAGTAACTTGCTTGTATAGGATTCTATTTCCTGCATATTCTGGTGTTTATTGTTATCTATAAATTTTGTTTAGCAAAGAATGCCAAAGGTGTCACACTATAAACACATTCCTACTCTTCAATGGGATTTTAGAGGGTATGTATGCATTTACATATTTTAAATGGTCCCACAATAATTTGTACAGTCCTTTATCATAGCAGTTAACAATTGTACTCAATTGTGCTTGCATCTCTCTTTCTCAATTGTGAGTTCCTTCAGATTGGGAACCATCTCTTATTGATCTTTGTATCTCCAGCATTTAGCACAAGGCTTGGTGGCGATTTTTGTTGAAAGTATATATATTAGAGGGCAGTGTCAAGAAAATATGTGAGACATCAACACCAGCCAGAGAAGCATTGCCTGATTCCTGTAAAATATATTCATTTCCCTTACAAAAAAATTAACCTACGGCTGTAGAATTTAGCTTCCTGATTCGAATTGTATTTTAAGCCTTTGAGGAGCTGGAGCAGCGTATTCTCCCCGTAGGCAGAGTGCCTGGTAAGTGATCTGGTATTGACCAGTAAACTGAGCTTTCAGGGTCTGGGACTTGCATGCTGGGGACAGACGGCTTGCTCCAATTTCCAGGGGGCCCGGATGGGGACACTAAACAGCCCACTTTAACGGCGGGATCCAGGTCTTCAGCCTTCTCAGGGGGCCCCTCAGCTTGCCTCTCCTCCTGGGGGATGGGGGGAGTTGAGGGGGGTCGGGGGGGCTCTGGTTGGCATCTCCTCTTCTGGAAGGGGGAGCCTCTGTCCGCGGGCCACCTCCCATGGAGGACCTCTCCTTCTCAGGGGGTAGCTCTATCCCCGACACCCCCTTCCAAGACAGAGACCCTGTTGCAGCCTCCATCCCCCATGGGGCCCTCCGCTCGGCATCTTTTCCGGGTAGGGGGCTCTGTCCCTGGGCCCCCTCCCATAGGAGGGTCCCTACTCCTCAGAGTGTATCTCTGTCCCCGATACCCCCTTCCAAGACAGAGACCCTCCTGCAACTCCACCCTTCCCTAGCGGCCCCTCCGCCAGGCATTCCCTCCTCTGGGAGGTCTCCCATGCCTCTCAGACAAACACCCCCGACATCCCTTCCGCCCCTCACCCAGAACTTCCGCTGGCGCCCCCTCCTCTCAGGCGGGACTTCCGCCGGCGCCCCCTCCCCCGCGGCGCCGTGCTCTCCTCCTGCCTGAGGCGAGTCCGGGCTCTACCTGGCCCTCTCCCCGCCAGGTCGCGGCCCAGCCTCGGGGCAGCGCGGGCGCAGCGGCGGTGGTCTGAGCCGTTCGGGGCACGCCCTCCTCCTCCTCTTTT
>NW_007245857.1:125778-175099 GCF_000164805.1 Carlito syrichta | reverse complement strand
TGAGAGGCTGAGGATGCACAGAGGCTGAGGCCTGTGCGGGCGGCCAGAGTGCCCCTGACTCCCAGGCATCGTCTTGTCCTCGTGGGTTCCCCGCGGGACCCTAGGGAGAACGTTTCCTCCCCACCCGCCCATCCTGGTGCGAAGCCATGACCCAGGGTGTCATGCCACGGTGTGCCCGTTTTGCTAATTCAACACACGCTTAGGGCGTCCCTGTCATGTGCGAGGTTACTGCTCCAGGCCTTGGCTGGGAGCAAGACACACGGCCCCTAGAGTCAGAAAGCATGTATTTTAGCGGGGGAGGCACACGTTACAGGTGTCGGAGTTGAGAAGTTGCGGGAATACCCGTCTCTAAGCGTGGATTGGCACTCCATTTTGCCTGGCTGTAGAGCCCAGGCGTCACCATGTCCCGTGGGCCAGCATTTTGTGCGATGTGGAAGAGCACAGGAGAGGCTGGTGCAATCCTGATCCTTGCCGTCGAGGGGCAAGATAACGAGGTAAAAACAGAAGGTGCTTAGGAGTCTGACAGCCCTGGATTTGGTTCCTGGCCTTACAAGCTGTGAGCTACTGTGAGGTTTCCCCAAGCCCTAGATTTCTTGCCCAAACATGGGAATATGATGCATAACTCAACCGCTGGGTTGTACAGAGGAATAAATGAAATAAAATATGAGAAAATATAAAATATGTGAAGCCCTCAGCCAGTGGTTGATTTTGTTCTGTTTTTCTCAGGACCTCAGTTTCCTGGTCTGTTTAATGGGAATAATGTTGAACAGTACCTCCTTGGTGGGACTGTTAGAGAGATTAAATGAGAATGCATATTAAGCCCTTGGGACATACCTATGCTTAGTACTAGCTAAATTTTAGCTGATATTATCACTTGACACATTGATTGATGGTCCCTCATGTAATTAGGTATTGTGCTAGGTGATGAGGTGGGAAAATGAAAAGTCATTGCTTTTTCTTGTAGTAGGGAGCCAGGATAACAATCATGGGGATAGGTACAAAGAGTAGAGGGGGCATAGCAGAAAGAAACACCTAAACTTGGACTGGTTCAGATGGTCACTAGAGTTCTTCTGCAAACTAGACACCTGGTTATGCTTAGGCTATCTGTACCATGATGGACCTTTTAAAGTTAGTAAAAGGAAGGTCATCAACCATTTATTGACGACCTACTCTGAAACAGATTCTTTGCTAGGGTTTGAGGGTCCACAGATGAATGGCGTGATCTCTTTTGTGGAGTGTGTTAGGGATGTATGTAAACACACAATGGGAGTCTGTACAAGAGATGGTGGGACATGGGGAGCGTGTGGATCTGTTGGATAGGTCCGTGAGCCAGCCATGAAAGGCTGGGGACGGTGGCTCAAGCCTGTAATCCCAGTACTTTGGGAGGCCGAGGTGACAGGATTGCCTGAGCTCAGGGGTTTGAAACCAGCCTAGGCAACTTGATGAGACCTCGTCTCCACGATAAATCAAAAGATGAACTGGATATGGTAGCGCATGCCTGTAGTTCCAGCTACTTGAAAGGCTGAGGCTGAAGGATAGGCTGAACCTGAAGGATCGCCTGAGCCCAGCAGGTCAAGGCTGTGGTGGCCGTGAGCGTGCCACTGCACTCCAGCCTGGGTGACAGAGTGAGACTCCAACTCAAAAAAAAAAAAAAAGTGACTTCAGGTGCTTGGGTTGTAGAGAGAGCAGTTATCACCGTATGCTAATTTTACACAGCCACTGAGAGGGTTAAATGAAATAACATAGGTAATGTTTCTAGTAGAGAGGAGGGATTCATTCAAACATCAGTTCCCTTTTTATAACCTGTAGGAGAAAATCCAAGACCCTGAGCCAGCTTATAAGGCCCTTTCGAACTCGATCTAATTTATTGTGAGGGGAGTTATAGGGAACCATTGAAGGTTTTTGTCAAAGCGGTGGTGTGATAAGATTCGCATATTAGAAAGATGTCTCTGGCTGCCCATTGTGGGGAATAAATGAGAGAGGATGAAGCTAGAGGCAGGGGAGCCTTTAAGGAGCCATTGCAGAAGCCCAGGTGGAAGAGAAAAGTGCCTGAGTTGGAATGTTGACTGTGGGGATGAATATAATAAATATTGAGAAGTATTTGTAAGGTGGAGTGGACAGGACTCAGACCAATTCCATTGTTGGGGGAGAATGGGAAAATGAGGCTGCTTCCCGGATTCGGTTTGAGTTCAGGGGCAATGTCCTTAATCTAAGCAGAGTTTGGAGACTAGGAAAGTAGACTGATAAGCAGGTCCCAGGATGGGGAGACACACACTTGTGTGCAGAGCGCTCTTGATCAGGGTTTATAAGAAAAGGCTTCTGGTCCTGCTTCTGTTATTTCTCTGTCTTTGGGCAAATCGTTAGGGTTCCTGTGGGGTCTAAAGAATGCCTCCACTTTTGACACTCAGGAATCCAGTGTTTGTTCTTAGGGATCTCCTCTTGGGAGAGGGCCTAGGACTGTTGTCTGGCGTGAACAGAATGCACATGGGCCCAGTGGGAGGATAGGCCAAAGCTAAGCAAAATCAGTTTTCTGTGTAGCTAACAGAAAACGCTAGACACAGCAAAAACAGCAAGTAAGGTAATTCTAAGATTCTTATTTTTTTGTGGAATACATTATTTCTAAGATTCTTACTATCTTTGAGAGTCTTAGAAATAATATATTTTGTGGTTCTTCCAACATGTTTGATGCTACAAAACAAACTTCTGTATGGTAGCTTGAGTAATAGAAGTGTCACACAGTGGAAAAAGCAGGAGCTATAGACCCTTGGAGACCTGGATGTGAATCTTGGCCTAGTCTCTGTAGACTTTTGTTTCTTGCCTTCAAAATGGGATAATAATAGCCACTGTACAGGATTGTTGTGGAGATGTGTGATGGTACATGTATAGCACGGTAGTTATGCATTTATTTGAATGCTATTTATTTAGGACCTACTATTAAAAAATAGCTGGACTGTAAGTGACCAAGAACTCACTTGTGTTTAATCTCCTGCCTTATTGAAAATAGTTGAAGCTATTTCAGGAAGACAATTATTTTAATTTTGGGATTTCCAGAGAAAGGAATCCTAGGATCTCGTTACAATTTTTAGCAACCCCCAAGTGAGAGGTAATTTTTTTTCTTTTTCTTTTTTTTTGAGAAAGCAGGATTTATTGAAAACACAGAAAAGCTCCCACAGTGGGAGAGACCAGAAGGGTTGCCCTAGAGGAAATTCTTTTTTTTTTGAGTCGGAGTCTCACTCTCTCACCTAGGCTGGAGTGGGAGGGCAGTGGCACACTCACGGCCACCGCATCCTCAACCTAGTGGGCTTAGGTGATCCTTCCACCTCAGCCTTCCAAGTAGCATTCTTTGATACTGTGTCCTCAAGAGGAAGAAACTTAATCTTTTTTTTTTTTTTTTTGAGTTGGAGTCTCACTCTGTCGCCCAGACTGGAGTGCAGTGGCCATTCCTGGCCACCGCAGCCTCGACCTGCTGGGCCCCGGCGATCCTTCCACCTCAGCCTTCCGAGTAGCCGGAATTAGAGGCACGCGCTACCATGCCCGGCTGATTTTTTGATTTATTGTAGAGATGAGGCCTCGCTGCCCAGGCAGGTCTCGAACCCGCGGGCTCAGGCAATCCACTCATCTCAGCCTCCCAAAGGCGCAGGATTACAGGCTGAGCCACCTAGCCCGGCTCTTTTTTTTCTTTTTTGACTTGGAGTCTCACTCTGCCCAGACTGGAGTGCAGTGGCATGCTCCCGGCCACCACAGCCTGACCTGCTGGGCTACGGCGATCCTTCCGCCTCAGCCTTCCAAGTAGTAGGAACTACAGGTGCGTACTACTATACTTGGCTAATTTTTTGATTTTGTTGTAGAGATGAGGTCTCGCCAAGTTGCCCAGGCGGGTCTCGAACCCGCGGGCTCAGGCAATCCACTCACCTCAGCCTCCCAAAGAGCGGGATTACAGGCTGAGCCACCGAGCCGGCTGAAGCTTAATCTTTTTGCCCTTGAGTGTGGGATGAAATTAGTGACTTCTTTCTGAGGAGTAGAAAGAACAGTGACAGTATGTGACTTCCCAGAATAGGTCGTAAAAGGCATGCAGTTCTCTCTTTGCTCTCTTTCTTGGATCATTCAAGCTAACAAAGTCAGCTGCCTTGTCAAGAGGACACTCAAGCATCTATATGCAGAGAGCTGTGTGTTGAGAAATTGAGGCCTCCCTGCCAACAGCGCCCGGCTAATTTTTTGATTTGTTGTAAAGATGAGGTCTAGCCTGCCCAGGCGGGTCTCGAACCCACGGGCTCAGGCAGTCCACTCACCTCAGCCTCCCAAAGGCGTGGGGGTTTTTAAAAATTTGTTCTGTGTCTCTTTCCAGAATGGACGCCCTATGAGAGCAAATTGTATGGCTTTTTTTGGTAATTATCCTATTTGGATAATGCTTCTTGAATTTTGTCTTCGATCAGTTTGGTAAATTATCAAGCCAATATTTCTTCAAATATTGCTTCTTTTCATTCTCTACTTTCATTCTGGTACTCCAGTTACCTATATGTTAAACTTTATATTCTTTGTTTCATCGGCACTTTTCCGTATTTCTATCTTTTTTCCTTTCCAAGCCTCGATTTGAAATTTTTCTATTATCCTGCCTTTTAGTTCTTTAATCTTCTTTTCTTCTGTGTCTAATCTGCTATCACTTTCTGTGTTCTTAGTTTCAAGACTGCATTTTTGAGTTGAATTCTGGAATTTCTATTTCATTCTCTTAAAAAGTAGATTTCTGTACTCTTGAAATTCGTATTGTCTTCAATTGTCTTGAGCATATTATAGTTATTTTAAAGAATATACCTGATAATTATTTCTATTGTCAATTTTTTTGTGTGTGTTTGGCCATTTGGTCTTATCTTTTAACTGAATGATGAATATTGTGTGTGAAAATTGAGGCCACTTTCATTTATCCTTCCTTTGCAAAATGTTTGCAAATTCAAAACCAAAATCAACCTAAAAAGTTTGTTTCTTTCAAGAAATGCTGGTGGACTTGGAATAAGAAGAACCTTGACACATAACTCACACTGTTTGCAAAAGTTATTTCAACATGGATTGTGGGTGGAAATGTAAAAGCTAAAATTATAAAGTGTTTGGAAGAAAACATGTGAGGATATCTTTATGACCTTGGGTATAGGCAAACGTTTCTTATCCAGGACACAGACAACACTAACCATGTAAGAAAAATATCGACTTTATCAAATTAGACTTTATCAAAATGAAAAATTTTTCATTAAAAGATACCATTAAGAAAATGATAAGACAAACCTTAGACTTAGAGAAAGTATTTGCAATACATGTATCTGACAAAGGATGTTTCAGAATATACAAAGTACTCCTTTTTTTTTTTTTGAGTTGGAATCTCACTCTGTCACCCAGACTGGAGTGCAGTGGCCGCTCCCGGCCACCGCAGCCTCCACCTGCTGGGCTCCGGCGATCCTTTCGCCTCAGCCTTCCAAGTAGCTGGAACTACGGCGTGTGCTACCACGCCCGGCTAATTTTTTGACTTATTGTAGAGATGAGGTCTCACCAAGTTGCCCAGGCAAGTCTCGAACCCGTGGGCTCAGGCAATCCACTCACCTTGGCCTCCCAAAGCGCTGAGATTACAGGCTGAGCCATCGAACCCGGCCCAAAGTACTCTTAAATAGACTCCTACAACTCAATTAAAAAATTTGTCAAAAAACTTTTATGCTTTACAAAAAAAAAATATAAAGACCAGTAAACATGATAAAGTGCTCAACATTGTTAGTCACTAGGGAAATGCAACGAAAACCACAGTGAGAGACTACTTCATACCCTTTAGAATGGCTATTAAAAGATGAAATGGAACAAATATTGTGGGGATGTGGAGAATTTGGAACTCTTGTACATTGCTGGTGGGGATGTATGATGGTACTGCCACTGTGGAAAATGGTGGATCCTCAAAAAGCTAAACATAGACTCTGACCAAGCAGTCCCACTCAGGCATATACCCAAAGGAAATGGAAAAGGACAAATATTGTATGACTTCTTTTATGAAGTACCTAGAATAGACAAACTCATAGAGACAAAGTAGATTAGAGGTTACCAAGGTTTAGGGAGATGGGGAATGGGGAGTTATTGCTTAATGGTTACAGAGTTTCTATTTGGGTGTTATAAGTAAAAAAGTTTTAGAAATAGAGGTAATAGTTGTACAACATTGTGGATGTAATTTAAGCCATTGAATTATAGACTTAATAATCAAAATGGCAAATTTTATGTTTTGTATATGTATTTTGCCACAATTAAAAAATTAATCATACAATATACCAAATCCATTGAATTCTACACTTTAAGTGGGTGAATTGTATGCTATGTGAACTCTTATCTCAATATAGCTATTATAAGCAAATCCATAATAAGATACCTTAGAATGACTAAAATTAAAAAGACTGCCCCAAATTTTGGTGAGGATGTGAAGCTATATTATAATTAACATTATAATTATAATTAACAACATATAACATTTATAATTAACAAAATAAACATACAATTGCATTGTCTGGAAAGGTGGGGAGGTGTTTATAGTGTGAGCTTCTCTTTCTCTGCTGTTTTCATTTCATAGTGAAATAGCCTTCTTTACATCTTTTTCCCTACTCAGTAGCGCCTTTCTTGAAGGTGGGGGTTGCCTTCCTTATGGTGTGTCTTAGCAGGATGTCTGGTCTATTTTGATTACTCAGTAAATGTTGAACTGAATGGAACAGTGAGGAGTCAGTGGCTTCAATGAGAAAAATCACTTTAGTGCTGACAGAGCCAATTAATAATAATTATTCAAATTACTAAAAGGCTGTTAATTCAGTTTCTCACTCATTCATTTAATCACTTCACATATGATATCTGCCAAGCTCTGTGCTTGGTGTTGCAACTATAGTTGATATGCTATGATAAAATGAACGACTAACATAGGAATGAACATGAGTTACTTTGAACTACTAATATAGGAATAGTTCAAATGCTATATAATAATAAAATTTGCATACACGAATGTCTTATGCTTTCATTCCTTTGCTTTATACACACACTCTTGATATTCCCTCAAGATTGAATTACCATTTCACCTCCTATTGAAAGCCTTTTCTGACTCTAGATGCTTCTGCCCTATATTCCCTTGGCAGTCTGCTTACCTCTTTCAGAGAACTTCACATAGAGTATTACAATCACTTGCCTATCAGTTCCACTAGAGTGAGAGCAATGTGAGGGTAGGATCTTATCTACCTTTGTATTCTCAGTACCTACTTTCAGATCTGGAGCATAATTAACACTCAATAGTATTCTTATTACCTTGAACATTTAATTTTCTTGAGTACTCAGGTATAATTAGGTGTAACGTGAGAACATAGAAGAAAGATTTTAGTTAGGAGGGCACATGAAACATCAAATATGACAAATGAGTATGATTTTCAAAGGTTAAAAAATGACTTGGCATTGTTAATTGGTTGTATAAATATATATATATTTTTTGAGTTGGAGTCTCACTCCGTCGCCCAGACCGGAGTGCAGTGGCTGCTCCCGGCCATCGCAGGCTCGCCTGCTGGGTTCTGGCAATCCTTCTGCCTCAGCCTTCCAAGTAGCTGGAACTACAGGTGCACGTTACCATGCCCGGCTAATTTTGATTTATTGTAGAGATGAGGTCTCGCCAAGTTGCCCAGGTGGGTCTGGAACCCGCGGGCTCAGGCAATCCACTCACCTCAGCCTCCCAAAGGCGCGGGATTGTAGGCTGAGCCACCGAGCCCGGCTGGTTGTGTAAATATGTTGACTAACCTTCATGAAGAAAGTGAATAGATTAAGTACTTTAGAGGTCAACATAGCACAGAAGTAAAAAAATAGACCTTTCCATCTTTGTGTATACACACACACTTGGGTTTTCCCCAAATGTTACTGAACCTGCTGCCAGCAGATGTCTTTGACTGCACCACAACGTACACACATAAAAACAAAAAAACCCTACACGAGTCATCAGTTTAGCTAAGGATGCCTTATGGTGTTTTGACTCAATCATGATTCAACTTAACTTCGTTGAGAGAGAACATCAATTAAGTTATACTATAAAAAGAACTTTTAGAGTGTGATGGCAATTTCCTTTATTTTTACCTATGCCATGAACTGGAATACCACTTGGAACTGTTTGGTAAGGTATTCTGACTCAACTTCAAAATACAGAAGTGGTCACTGGGAGCCACCTCCCAGATTCAATTATCTTAGTGGGTGAAGTAGAAAGGAAAGAGTTTGAGCCAGCCAATCAAAATAAATAGGTTTAGGATTGTGACCACCAATATTCTCAGAGGAAAGTTTCTCAGCTCTTTCATTCTTCCGGTCTTTTGTAGTGGTCACCAGACCCAAGGGCTTGGTCACTGGACTGTGGGCAAGGACCCTCAAAAGCAAAGAAACCCTGAGACTATTGCTAGGCTGAGTGGGTTCTCTGATGGCTACAAACTTAGAGAAGTTATGCTAGAGTTAAAAAGATGATTGGTGAGTGAGTGATGCTCATTCTAGCTATTGAGCATATATGTGTAGTGCTTAGAGCAATATCTGGCACGTAACAGGCACAGTTAGTTGCCATCATTATCATTACTGTCATCATCATCATCTTTGAGAATATTATAAAACTTTATCAAGAGACATTAAAAAAACTTAAGTGGTAGCCGGGCTCGGTGGCTCAGCCTATAATCCTGCACCTTTGGGAGACTGAGGTGAGTGGATTGCCTGAGCCCGTGGGTTCGAGACCCGCCTGGGCAACTTGGCGAGACCTCATCTCTACAATAAATCAAAAATTAGCCGGGCGTGGTAGCGTGCGCCTGTAGTTCCAGCTACTTGGAAGGCTGAGGCGGAAGGATCACCGGAGCCCAGCAGGATGAGGCTGCGGTGGCCGGGAGCGGCCACTCACTCCAGTCTAGGTGACAGAGTGAGACTCCAACTCAAAAACAACAACAACAACAAAAAACTTAAGTGGTAAGATAAAACATTACATTATAGAAAACTTCAATATGGCAATGTGTGGTTGAGATGGGGTGGAGGTCAAGGTTCATCGATGATGTCACATAAAGACATCATTTCTTCCTAAATTGACCTGTGGGTTCAGTGCTATTGAACATAGAATCTCAATAGGATTTTTGCTAGAAATTCACACGCTTCTTTTCTAATTTATATGGGGAACTCCTAGAGTTTCTCTTTGCCCTGGACTCGTTCCCTTATGGCTTTTTGCTTGAATCCTTTTCTGACTCCCCAGCTCTTAAACTCCTTTCCTTGTGCCCTCAGCAGAATTCCCTCTATCCTCAACTTCTCTGAATATTCCTTTCATTGACTTGTTCTAAATGAAATATAGCTCACTTCTGAGGACAGGTATTTCCCGAAGTTGTTAAAACGTGGGAGGCTGTTTTCTCTCCTACAATCTGTACTGCCTGGCTTAAAGGTATGCTAGATGTTCTCCTTGATTGTCATTGCTGCTTTCAGATCTTTTCCCTCCATATACCCCTTCAACTTTTAATCTCGTGCCGTCGAGAATACTACCGATTTAATCACTTTTGCAGTTAAAAAAAGATCTGTGGATCTACTTCTTTCCTAGACGAGTTTAGCTCTAGTACACTGTTAACTCACTGTCTTAAATCTTGGTTATTTCAGTATGTACATAAATTATCTTTTTATTACCTTGACTTGTAATTTCCTTGACGTTCTGTCCTTCGGTGAGCTTGACCTCCACCCATCTCAACCATACATTGCCTTACCCTACCTAGATATTATTATTATATATTTGAGTCAGAGTTTCACTCTGTTGCCGAGGCTGGAGTGCAGTGGCAAGCTCATGGCTGGGCTCAGGTGATCCTTCTGCCTCAGCCTTGCAAGTAGCTGGAACTACAGGAGGAATGCGCCACTTACCTGGCTCCTTTATTTTTTTTTTTCCTACTTATTGTAAAGATGAGGTCTCACCAAGTTGTCCAGGCTGGTCTCAAACCCCTGGGCTTAGGCAGTCTTTTTGCTTCCACCTCCCAAAGTGCTGGGATTACAGATGTGAGCCACGGTGCATGGTCTAGATCTTATTAACTCTAGCTGCATTCCTTTCATAGTCTTAATTTCAAGAGTTCCATTCTCTGGCTGCCTGTTTTATCTTCTCTTTAGGGCCCCTACTCCATCAAGTCTTCAAACTCATCAGGACCTACAATTAATCTATTGATCTTACTTCCTATTTACTACCCCTTCTGTTCTTCATTCCCTTTCCTAATGTTCACATTCCCTTCTTGATCCAGCTTAGATCGTGGATGAGTATTAAAAGCATTTTCTTATATACATCTTCAACTCCCTTCTCCCTTTCCTCATCTCTCAGCTTTGTTATGCTTGCCTGGGAAAACACCAGCTCTAGTTAAATTCACTTTGGTGTTTTTCCTTTGTGTCAGCACCCAAATAGCTGAACACAACTGGAAAAAAGTATACAGCCATGCTGTCTGATCTCACTTCAGATTGATGATCATGGCATTTAATACTGCCTATCAATCTGTTTCCCTAGTGCATTGACTCTCCTGCTCACCTAGTCAGCTATTGTATACCTTTTGCTCTAAGTCTGCATTGCCTCTCTGTCATCCTCAGTCTCAGCTTTCTATTTACTGGGAAAATAGGAGCAACTAGAAGATCATTTCTAGACTCTTTCATCACTCTCTCTACCCACCTATTTGTGCCTGTGACCATAATCTGCCTGCAAATTCCCTTCAGGTGTATACTCAATTCCATTCTGTTTTGCATGAATTGCTCTGGCAATTTCCCCCCCCCCTTTTAAAAAATCATCAGTTTTATCCTTTTTTATTAGATTATCCTCACCATTTAATAGATTTTCTGTAATTTTTCCCATCTTAAGAAAAATCTCCCTTCATTTCCCTGAGTAATGTTCCTTCCCAGATCCCCAGAACTCAGTATTCTGATCTCTTCTCTTTCCTATATATATTTACTCCTGCAATATTCTCATTCAATCTTGTGACTTTAGTACCTTCCATTGCTGAGGGCTGTAATATTTTTGTCTGATTGGACTTTTCTCCTGAACTCTAGACTTGTTTATTCACCTGCCTGATCCACATTTCCACTTGTATTTCTAATGGGCACCTCAAACTTAACAAATCCCCAACTGAGTGAGGTGGCTCATGCCTGTAATCTCAGTGCTTTGGGAGCCTGAGATGGGAAGATTGCTTGAGTCCAGGAGTCTGAGACCAACCTAGGCAACATAGTGAAACTTTGTCTCTACAAAAATAAAAAAATTGGATTTCCAGCGAGAGTCCAAAACACTGGAGTCCCAGCTACTCGGGAGGCTGAGGCAGAGAAGGATCACCTGAGCCCAGAAGGTTGAGGCTGCAGTGAGCTGTGATCATGCTGTAGAACTCCAGTTTGGGTGACAGAGTGAGGCTGACTCAAAAACAAATCCTCAAAACCAAACTTCTGATCTTATCCCCCAAATATCCTCATAGTAGTCTTTGCCATTTCTGCAAAAGCATATCTTTCCATTTATTGCTCAGGTAAAAGTTTTGGAGCCATCCTTGACTCCTCTTTCTTAGTTGCCCCCATAACAATTCATCATCAAATCCTATTGGCTCTCTTCAGAATATCCAGAATCTGAGCTCACTTTACGTATCTGCTGCTGCCCTTCTGGTCTAAGAATAGTTTCCTGACTCGTCTTCTGGTGTCTTCTCTTTATCTCCCATGATTGATTCTTTACAGAGCAATCAAACAGATCCTTTTAAAATATGTCAGATGATGTCACCATCTGCTCAGAACCTTGCATGATCATATCAGGATCAAAGCCAACATCCTTCCATGGCCTTTGGTGTCTGTGCAGTGTGACTTCCCTTACTTTTCTAACTTGCGTTCCTCTTTCTCTCACTGGTCTTCGTCCAGGCTAGCCCTGAGAGTTCCTATGACATGCCATGTATGCCTTTGTCTCCAGTCTGAGCTCTTCTCCCAGAAAGTTGCTCAGTTGGCTCCCTCACCTTCTGTGGATCTGTGTTCAAATTCCACTTTTTTTTTTTTTTTTTTTTTTGAGTTGTAGTCTCACTCTGGTGCCTAGGCTGGTGTGCAGTGCATAATTTCATGATGCATAAAAATTATATGAACTTTAGGTCAGGCGTGGTGGCTCAAGCCTATAATCCCAGCACTTTGGGAGGCCGAGGTGAGAGGATTGCCTGAGTCCAGGGGTTTGAGACCAGCCTAGGCAACTTGGTGAGACCTCGTCTCTACAGTAAATAATAATAAAAAAAATAAGCCAGGCATGGTAGTGTGTGCCTGTAGTTTAGCTACTTGAAAGGCTGAGGTGGAAGGATCACCTGAGCTCAGCAGATTGAGGCTGCTGTGACCATGAGCGTGCCACTGCACTCCAGCCTGGGTGACAGAGTGAGTCTCCAAATTAAAAAAAAATAAATAAAAGAATGAACTTTAAATTTTGGTGTCCACAAACAGTTTCTTTAGAACCTAGCCATGTTCACTCATTTAGGTGTTGACTGTGGCTGCTTATGTGCAAGGGTGAAGTCAAGCAGTGTGGCAGAGGCTATCTGACTGTCGAAGTTTAAAATATTAACTTTTTGGTTCTTTACAGAATGTTTGGGACCCTGAAATGGATTGATCTCGGTTTTGAGGGACAGTTTCAGAGTCCTGGATTTGACAGAGAGATAAGGGTGCAAAAAAGAGAGATTTGAACTCTGTACACATTTAAAAATTTTGCCATTTTAATTTTATTTTTATTTGTGACAGGAGATACAAATGTTTTTATTTTCTGTTTTTGTTTAATCCTGCCCAGTCAAATCAGTAATCATGATTTATGGTTTTAAATAACAACCAGTGATTGTTATTTTAATCTTTGAACTAGTATGTGTTTTAATAGTTTTTCTTAGAGACAATGGTTAAACTACTTTAAACCACATATACCAGTTTTTAATTAAATCTAAGGTATTGGAATAAATCTTTTAACAAGTATGAAAGACTAGTTGTAGTAATACAACAACTGGCATGTAGTTTTCTTTTCAGTAGGAGTTTCCACCTGATGAATTAACTGGAAAATGTGTGTACATATAGTATATTAGACCTATCTAACCTGTTACTTATAATCACAGTAGTTTTCTTTAATTTTACTCAACAGGACATGCCAAGATTAAACCCTACAGATCTGTTCAAACTTGAAGGAAATGAAATTCTACCTTTTGTATAATTCAAAGAGGTTTTTTTTGTTCTGTAATGTAACATTTCATTTATACATTGTCTTCAGGGTATGCATTCCTTTCTAATAGGAATGTCTAACGGTTGAATTTTAATTGTCCTTGTAAGTACTTTCAGCCTCCTGTGAATGAAGTAACTAAGTTTTTTAAAGTCTTTGTGAATATTTTTTGTTAGTTTAGTTAAAGCAGAAATGACAGCAGATGTTATTAATAATGTTTCTAATATTGGAATGATTGACTGATCTTTCCTAGCTCTTGCGTTGTTGTTAATCATTACATATATTTAGCTGCATTGTCTTGACAATGAACATAGATTTTGCAGTACATTAGGACTACTTTGGATCTATAATGCTGATTTTTTTTTCAAGGCTATGGACAAGGTAAAGATGTCTAGAAGAGGGTTAAATGCTTTCATAGTATTTACTGTTATTGAATAGAAGCTTCTTTGTCCTCATCTGATGAAAAAGTTGTTAAAGTATTTTACAAGAGGGGACCCAAAAAAACCCCCTGGAATTTATTTATAAAAATGATGTATTTATTCATACATGTTTAAACTTTAGTCACCTTCAAAGTACTCATCATTTGATGCAATACACCTATCAATGCTTTTTCCACTGCTCAAAACAGTTTTTGAACTCATCAATTTTGATGCCTTTTAGTGCTTCTGCTGTTTTTTGTTTCACCTTTTCCAGTTTGGCAAAATGTTTCCCTTTGAGGACTTTTTTCATTTGGGGAAACCAAAAAAAAGTCACTGGGGCAGGACTGGGTGAATTGGGGGGGTGGGGCAACGGGGATCAAGCCGTTTTTGGTCAAAAATTGTTGAACACTCAGTGTGATGTGGGGCAGGTGCGCTTGTAAATCACCCATCATGAAACGGGCAAATGTGTTGAAAGAATCTCCAAAAAAAAAAACTTCACTGGAGCCAAATAAAGCCTCTCACAACAATGCTAGCTGGTGCCAATGGGTTCCTAGAATACTTACCTAGTGGGGGAAGCTTGTACTACAAGAGGCCTGCCCTCCAAAAAATAACTCTGGGTCTTTTGGGGTCCCTATCTTAGTTGTATAAAAATATAGTGAATAGAGTTTATAACTATTTATTATATGACTCTAGAGAAAGGGTTTTTTAGTTTTTTTTTTTTTTATTTCTACTTTTTGTAGAGGGAAACAAACATCTAAAGTGTGTTCTTTGTGCTTAAGAAATTTAAAATACAGTTAATTGGGTTACAACTCCTCCCTACATTTAATGAGAAATTTCTCTAAGGAGAAATTAGATGTTTGTTAAATAGCAATTATAACATTTCTACATTATATCTGCATCTTTAAATATGACCCCTTTACAAATTTCTGAGTCTAGGATATGTGAATTTCTTTTTTTTTTTGAGTCGGAGTCTCACTCTGTCGCCCAGACTGGAGTGCAGTGGCCGCTCCCGGCCACCGCAGCCTCGACCTGCTGGACTCTGGCGATCCTTCCGCCTCAGCCTTCCAAGTAGCTGGAACTACAGGTGCGCGCTACCACGCCCGGCTAATTTTTGACTTGTTGAAGGGATGAGGTCTCGCCAAGTTGCCCAGGCAGGTCTTGAACCCGTGGGCTCAGGCAATCCACTCACCTCAGCCTCCCAAAGGCGTGGGATTACAGGCGGAGCCACCGAGCCCGGCTGGATATGTGAATTTCTTAATGGGAATGCAAGAGGTGGGCTGCTGCCTCAGTATTTCTCTTCTTTCATTTGCTACCTCAGAGAGCACTAATTTCACTACTCATCAGGTTCGATCCATGACTCTGAGACTGTAATTGCTTGGGTTACGTAGTGAGGTTGTGATGCAGTCAGGGGCCACTCAGAATGTGCAGTCTCATCACTGTTTTAAACTTAAACCAGTTTAGTTAGTGGATGCCAGTTCTGGTCCCTAGAGATGCAGAAAATAATAAGGTAGTCTCTATTTTTCAAAGATTTATAGCCTAGATGGAGAGAGAGGATATGTAAATACTATCTGATATGGACAAGTTATTCCATTCTTAATGTTCAGAGTTCCAGGGCAGCATGGAAATGGCAGCCAGTTTGCCAGGAGTAGTGGGGGAGTTTCACCATGCTGTGAGTTTTCAAAAGGTTTAAAAGGAGATGCAGGATTCTCCCAGGCAGAAAATTGGGTGGGGATGATACAGAAAAGGCATTCTGATGAAAGGATATGTTTGAGCAAAGACACAGAAGATTGGAGGTGCTTGGTGTTTTCAGGAATCTCTGGGTATGCAACCTGGGGAGAGCAAATGACAGTGATCACAGTCCCAAATTATTTTCTCTTTCTACTGCAAAGGTGAATTATTGTGTGCCAAATAGATGTTGCCATGACTACTCTTTAGTAGCTATTAATAGTTATTTGGATTTCTGGAATCTTTTGGTTTAGCTCATTTAAACATTTTCCATTTGGTTAAAAGTTGGATAAAGGTATGGTGCATATATATGACAGATAAACATGTAACATTGGGAATTATTCACAAGACAGTTCATGAACTTACTCTTCTATGATCAGAATATTTGTTTTCCAGTTTTCCTAAGAGCTTTGTTTTTCTTCTATCTTGTTTAGTCTGTATCATAGTTTGACTCCAAAGCTTTTGCTGTGCTACATATCTATTTTAAGTAAAACAGATGTTAAGATTTCAAGGAATGACCTCAGGGAAGACTTCTCACAGTGGGAAGATGATGCCTATGTGAGAGACAAATGGCAAAGGACCAGCTGGCAGGATATAATACTGGCTGCTTTATCACAGGTGTAAATGCACATTTCTTAGCCATATTAGTGGAAAAAAGGGACTTATTGAAGATTATTCAAGTTGTTACTTTTACTTAACTGTAATATTAAGTAATAAATGGCATCAAACCTTTCTACAGATGGGGCAGAGGTAATTTAGTTTGTTCTTTGTCACAGAAATTGTGATCGTTATTGGCATTCTTCACAATGTTTTAAACTTCTGAGTATTTTCTTCGCATATCAGCTTCTGCAGTATATTCATTCAGCACTCCTTAGAGCTAGCATGAGAATGTTAGTGAATGTTCTTCTTATGGCAGTATTATTACCAAAAATGGCGTATGTACTGAATTGTTTCATACAGTTGTCCAGGCAGGATTAATGCTATACCTTTCGCTTGTTTATTGGGTCACTCAATCCTTGAGACTCAGAGTCACAATTTCATGATCTACACATAGAGAGGACTTACTTGGGGGAGATACGGGCAAATTATTTTATGTGTGATTTTTCTCTGTTTTCAGTTTATTAATTTATACTCTGCTTCTTTCCAAAAACAAATTTAAGGTGCCTTAAAAAGTAAATACAATAAAAAGAAAAAAGAGGAAATTAGGGAAAAGGAAAAAGTCAGATAGACAAAATATGGATTCATGTTGTTGTTAAACATGGGTCATAAATTTGACTCCAGACTTACTAAATGCCCAGACAGAGAGGAAGCATAATAAATAATGTGAGTTTTATTGTCTGTTCATAAGAAAGAAATACCCCTTGGTGTAAAAGAAGTCATGGTATTTCTTGTAGCTCGACAAGGGAAGTGTCTCCTCTAGCTAGCCCCGAAAAAGGGAACATCTTTAAAGTGTCTTCTGTAGCACCTTAGGAGCCGAGTAACCCCAGCAGTTCAGTGTCTGGAGTTCTGAATGAATGTGCAGCTCCCTGCCAGTGTGGCTTAATCTGAGGGTGAAAGACAGGATACTGTTATTCCACAGTGAGAGCAAAGGGAGAATGTTTAATTGTCCAAGATGGCAACTTTTCTTCTAACATTAAAACAGATTGCTGTTTCTTTAGGGGATTTATGAAATGAGGAAGTTGGCTTGCATCTAGATGCCATGTTGCACAAAAAAATTCTTCAGAGCTCTGGAGTGATAGCCAGTGCAGGCAGTATTCCTGGCATGAGAGGCTGTGGAGATTGAGATGCCCAGTGGGTTTATCTTTCTTTCTGGGCATACGTTCTTGGTGGAAGAGCTGGTATACTTTACATCCTCTCTTCCTCCCTGCCTCCCTGTCTTCTTCCCTAACTCCCTCTCTCCCCTCCTCCCAATCTATGTAGTTGAATATGTAGACAGTTGGTGCATATATTGCCAGCTTTACTGTATCTAAAGAGTGGATAGCATCCTTGTCCTTCAGGCAGTCCTCCATGAATATTGTTTCTCATAATTGAACTTGAGTACATGTTGAGTGGCAGAGGACCAGACCATATTCTCTGTCTAGAACATGAAATGCAGATATTCTGTTCTGATGAAGGACAGATCCATAAGTTTGAACAGTTATCTGACCTGGGTTGTCATGAGGAGTGGAAGTACTATTCTGGCCAGAAGACTTAAGTTGGAATTGTGGCTCTGCCTATTATTGACTGAGTGATGTGGGCACAGTACTTAACTTCTTTCTATTTCACTTACCTTATTTGTAAAATGGAGAGAACAGTGTTTGCTTCTTAAGGTTATTGCAAAGATTACATGAGATAATACATGAAGAGGGGCAAGAAACCATGCCTGGCACATAATAAGCACTAAACCTACGTAGCTCTTTTATGTTGTGTTATAAATGTAGAAGCTGGAACAGACAAACCCACTCCTCTTCCCCACAAAAGTAGGTAAAAGCAGTTTTCTGAACAGGACATTTGTAAATTAGAACCTTTTTTTCCTGGTTTGTAACAATTTTACCCTTTTTCAGAGAAACAGCACCCATGACTATCTTCCAGAGAATCCTGGATATCTTAAAGAAGTCTTCTCGTGCTGTCGAGCTGGCCTGCAGAGATCCACCAGAAGTGGAACATCTGGATTCTGCTCTACAGTTAATAACAGAGAGCTTCAGGTGTCTCCGAAATGCTTGTATAGAGTGTTCTGTGAACCAGAATTTAATCAGGTAGTATTCCCTCTACACACATACTTTTGATTACATTTCTTTGTGTATGTGCATGCTGGTTCTGTTATATAGGTTTATTGTTAGAAATGATTTTGGTATTGTAGTATCATCCACTGTTATTGCAAGATTGTTCTTTACAACAGTCAGGGAGAGGTCCCCTGCAGGTCTAACATGTTTTGAGTTATTGGGTTCTGTACAGTGATTTAAGGTTGATTTTGATTCTTTTTTTTTTTTTTGAGCTGGAGTCTCACTCTGTCACCCAGACTGGAGTGCAGTGGCCACTTCTGGCTACTGCAGCCTTGACCTGCTGGGCTCTGGTGATCCTTCCGCCTCAGCCTTCCGAGTAACTGGAATTACAGGCACGCGCTACCACGCCTGGCTGATTTTTTTATTTATTGTAGAGATGAGGTCTCGCTAAGGTCTTGCCCAGGTCTCGAACCCGCGAGCTCAGACAGTCCACTCACCTCAGCTTCCCAAAGTGCGGGATTACAGGCTGAGCCACCGAGCCCGGCTGATTTTGATTCTCTGTTCTTAGATGCTGCATGTTTGTATGTAGACCTTGACCTTACTTTTCTTAGTTGTAGATGTTTAAATTTGTTACCCTTGTGTTTACTTTGAACAAGAGTTTGTTTTGTAAATTTCTAAGATGACCTGTCTTTTTTAAGATTGTGAAAAGTTCCAAGCTTTACTTCTACCTGTTATATGATGGGCACATTTTTAAAAATAGTTAAAACATGGACAAGAGAGTTGCCCAGTGCTGTTGTTCGCTTTTACATGTTACTCTTTCCTCCCAGAACTGAGCATCTTTCCTCTTTGATTTTGTGGAATCTGTTTTTTATTTAAAATTTTTACTTGAAGTCAGAAAGCACAGACAGGATGCTCACCTTTCTTTCCTGAACCTGAATGTAGACAGAGCCTCCAGGCCTCCTTGTCACTGCTATGACGGTTGAGGTTAGGCTGGTCCACAAGCCACTTGAGGACTCTTTTCACTTAGACACTCTTATACCTGAGGCTTTGATATGATTAATGAGATTTTTTTAAGATCAAAGGAGAGGAGAAAGCTAAAGTCATCCAACTTCAATTCTAAACAGACCTGCCATCCATTTGCAGATAAATGGATAGAAACAATACTAATCTTGATAATAATAGTTAACATTTTAAAACATAACTAGTTATATGTTAGAAGCATCTGGCTAGAAGGCTAGTTTCTTTTGTCTTTTTCTAGACGGTGCAGTGCTCTAGTGTGATGAGGGCAGGAAAGCAGAGTCTTAGAACAGACTGTTAACTGTGACAGGCAGACACATCTTTGTGCTTCGTTAGCCTGGGTGGGGAAGACAATGAGCATTCGGTGAGACTGCACTTAAAACCAGGCTTTGTCCCAAGTACTTTACTTGCAGTATCTTGTTTATCCTTAGAACAAATCCAAGAAATGATATGCTACTATTTTCCGTTTTTACAAAAGAAGAAACTGTGACTTGGAAAGATTAAATAACATGTCCGAGAGTCACTTATTAATTGAGAGAGCCTGGGAACATTCTCTCTGACTCCCAATATCTGATTCTCTAAAGCTTAAGCTCAAAAGTAGTCTGTCCTGTCCTGAGCTGTACACCCTGGCCTTGTTGCAGATGACTGCTCCATTCCTTATGTAGCCATGGGACCCTGGACTTGGCCTTTCTGTGTATCAGTTTTCTCTTCTGTAAAACGGGGTAAGCAATGACCTCTATACAGGCTGGTTGTGAAGTATATATGAGATTACTTATATAGGTGCCTAATGATGCCCATGCACATGGTGTGCTCAGCAAATGTTACATGTTTCTCCTTCTGCTTCAGGAATGATAGTACAGTACAAGTGTATGATAATACTCCTTTCTTTCAAAACAGTCCATTTTCTTTTTTTGAGTCAAAGTCTCACTCTGTCACCCAGGCTGGAGTGCAGTGGTACGCTCACGGCCGCCACAACCTGGATCTGCTGGGCTCAGGTGGTCCTTCCGCCTCAGCCTTCCAAATAGCTGGAACTACAGGCACGTGCCACCAAACCCAGCTAATTTTATTTATTTATTTTTTGTAGAGACGGGGAGTTGCCCAGGCTGGTCTC
Organism: Carlito syrichta; assembly: GCF_000164805.1. Lineage (NCBI taxonomy): Eukaryota > Metazoa > Chordata > Mammalia > Primates > Tarsiidae > Carlito > Carlito syrichta. Next base: position 154,921 of record NW_007245857.1, on the reverse strand, counting down.
GAACCCCTGGACTTGGGCAGTCCTCTCACCTTGGCCTCCCAAAGTGCTGGAATTGTAGGCTTGAGCCACTGTTCCCGGCCCATTTTTTTTTTTGGAGTAATATATGTAAACTATAAAAACTCAAACATTGCAAAAATAAATACTATTGCAAATAAAATATCAATAGTCTGTGACAGGGCCATCAAAGTAAGGACTGTGTTGTGTGTGGTAGCTATATATTTTTTTTTTTTTTGAGTTGGAGTCTCACTCTATCGCCCACACTGGAGTGCAGTGGCCACTCCTGGCCACCGCAGCCTCGACCTGCTGGGCTCTGGCGATCCTTCTGCCTCAACCTTCCAAGTAGCCGGAACCAGGCGCACACTACCACGCCCGGCTAATTTTTTGTTTTATTGTAGAGATGAGGTCTCACCAAGTTGCCCAGGCGGGTCTTGAACCCTTGGGCTCAGGCAATCCACTCACCTCAGCCTCCCAAGGCGTGGGATTACAGGCTGAACCACCGAACCCAGCTTGTATTTTTTTTTTTATTACATGCAACTTATGGTTGGGCTGAAATAAAAAAGAGCAATTAAGTGTGTTAACTTGTCTGCCTCTTACCTTCTAGAATTATATTATTATTCACTGTTGCTCTTCAAAGGGAAATTCCAACCATTCAGGGTATCCATTTTCAGAAAAGAATTTTTCTAGTCAAAAAATACAACAGATTCTAGTGAGGATTTTATGGTTAACCTTAACTAAAGCCTGTATTTCCAAGCCAGTCAAGATTCAGATTGCAACCAATTTATATTTTTCTGATGTTTTAATTTAAGTTATTGAAGAGATAATCAAAAGTTGTGATGCTATTAAGACTTAGATTTTTTTCACATCTTTCTCACTTTGTGTGAACTTGGATTGTTTTTGGATATGTGGAATATGGTATAATACAGCAAAGCATATGAAGCTTCAGGAAGTACTCAGAGAAAACTGTTCAAAGCAGTTAGCTCTACATGTAAATATAACCCCTATTGCTGGAGTTGCTATACTTTTTCTGTAAAGTTCCAGGTAATAAATAGTTTACTCTTGCTGGATGTGGTGGCCCATGCCTGTAGTTCCAGCTACTTGGAAGGCTGAGGTGGAAGGATCGCTTGAGCCCAGCAAGTTGAGCCTGCAGTGGCTGTGATTGTGCTACTGCATTACCGCCTGGGCAATAGAGTGAGACTGACTCAAAAAAAAAAAAAAGGCTTTGTGATCTTTGTCAAATTTCTCAAATCTCCCATTATAGTACGAAAGCAGCCATAGACAATATGTGAATGAGTGAGCATGGCTGTGTTCCTATAAAATTCATTTATAAACGCTGAAATTTGAATCTCATAACATTTTCATATGTCATGAAATTACTGTTTTGATTACTTTTCAACCATTTAAAAGAGTGAAAGCTATTCTTAGCTCACTGACTATACACAAGCAAGCAATGGGCCCATTTGCCTGGTAGCTGTCTGTTTAGAAGCAAAAGTAGGAAGAGAGGTTGGATGGCCTCTTCTTTTCTTGGGAGGCAGGTGCTGAGCCACTTTCCCAACCCATCTTATGCATGGATGGAGGAAGAGGGAGCAGTGGCTCCCTCTTGCCTTGTGGATGGGAGAGAACATCATAGCTATGTGCATACCTACCCTGACCATCTAAAAGCTCCTTCCATTAAAACTGGGTCTTAACACAGTGTTCTGAAATTTGATCCATTCAGATCAGGATTCTTCTTTAGGAGTGAATGTCTTAATTTAATTCTGATTCATGTTGAGGAGCAGTGAGGAAGATAGGGAGCTAGTTTCCTGTTGCTGCTTTAATAAACGATCACAAATTTAGTAGTTTGAAACAGTGGAAATGTTTTATCTTACAGTTCTAGAGATTAGAAGTTCAAAATTAGTTTGTTTTTTTTTTGAATTGGAGTCTCACTCTGTCACCCAGACTGGAGTGCAGTGGCCACTCCTGGCCACCGCAGCCTCGACCTGCTGGACTCCGGTGATCCTTCCGCCTCAGCCTTCCAAGTAACTGGCACTACGGTCGCGTGCTACCACACCCGGCTAATCTTTTGATTTATTGTAGAGATGAGGTCTCACCAAGTTGCCCAGGCGGGTCTCGAACCCGCGGGCTCAGGCAATTCACTCATCTCAGCCTCCCAAGGCGCAGGATTATAGGCTGAGCCACCGAGCCCGGCTTCAAAATTAGTTTTAATGGCTGAAGTCAAAGTATCTGCAGGGCTAGTTTTTTCTGGATGCTCTGAGGGAGAATCCATTTCCTTCTCTAGATTCCAAAAATTGCCTGCATTCTTTTTTTTTTTTTTGAGTTGTAGTCTCACTCTGTTGCCCAGGCTGGAGTTCAGTGGCTGTTCCCGGCCACCGCAGCCTTGACCTGCTGGGCTCCGGCAATCCTTCCACCTCAGCCTTCCGAGTAGCTGGAATCACAGGCGCGCGCTACCACGCCCGACCGATTTTTTTTTTTTTATTTATTGTAGAGATGAAGTCTCGCTGCCCAGGCGGGTCGTGAACCCGCGGGCTCCGGCAATCCACTCACCTCAGCCTCCCAAAGCGCGGGATTACAGGCTGAGCCACCGAGCCCGGCTAGCATTTTGCTTGTAATTCTGCTTAGCCAGGTTCATTGTTTACAAGTTTTGCCTTCCACATAACTTTAGGACACAACTCAGCTCATCTTTGCCAGTATGTAGTGAGTAATATCTTTCCTCCAGTCTCTAATAACGTGTTCCTCATTTCCTTCTGAACCCTCACCAGCTGTGCCTTTAAGTGTCCTCATTTCTTTTTTATTTTTTTTGTGAGTTGGAGTCTCACTCTGTCACCCAGACTGGAGTTCAGTGGCACGCTCCCGGCCACTGCAGCCTTGACCTTCTGGGCTCCGGTGATCCTTCCGCCTCAGCCATCCAAGTAGCTGGAACTACAGGTGCGCGCTACCATGCCTGGCTTTTTTTTTTTTTTTATTGTAGAGATGAAGTCTCGCCAAGTTGCCCAGGCAGGTCTTGACGTCGCAGGCTCAGGCAATCCACTCACTTCAGCCTCCCAAAGCGCGGGATTACAGGCTGAGCCACCGAGCCCGGCTAGGTGTCCCTATTTCTACCAATAGTCTGTTCAAGGAAATAGAGACTTTTTCTATCCTGCTTCTCAAAATTCCACATTTTATAATATTGTTACAGTAGCAGTCCACCTCTGCTACCCAAATCTATATTAGTCTCCTATTGCTGCTGTGACAAATTACCAAAAACCTAGTGACTTAAAACAACACCTTTTATTATCTTACAGTTCTGAAATTCAGAAGTCTAAAATGGGTCAATATAACTGTGTTCTTTATGGAGGCACTAAGGGAGAATTGGTTTTCTTGCCTTTTCTAGCTTCTAGAGGCTTCCTTCATTCCTTGGTCCATGGCCGCCTTCCCCCTGACTCTGTGTTCCTCTTCTCAGGATTCTTGTGATTATGTTGGGCCTACCCACATGATTTGTAATAACCTTCCCATCTCAAGATCCTTAATTAAGCCTGGGCATGGTGGCTTATCCCTGTAATCCCAGCACTGAGGCGAGAGGATTGCCTGAGCCCAGGATTTCAGACCAGCGTGGGTAATGTGGCGAGACCTCATCTCTGCAATAAATCAGACAAATAAACTGGGCATAGTGGTATGCACCTGTAGTTCCTGCTACTTGGAAGATTGAGGTGGAAGGATCACCTGAGCCCAGTGGGTTGAGACTGCAGTGACCATGAGCGTGCCATGGCACTCCAGACTCAAAAAAAAAAAGAGAGAGAGAAAAAGAAAAGATCCTTAATTTAGTCTCATTTGTAAAGTCCCTTTTGCCATGTAAGGTAACGTATTCTGATTTTGGGTGTTGGGATACAGAAATCTTTGGAGGACCATTATTCTGTTTGCCACAGGAACTATTAACCAAGTCTCAGTACCATTAGTTGAATTGTTATTTGAAGTACAGATATAAAAAAAGCATAGGTGTCTAATTTTGTCTTTTTAAAAAACCTGATACAGGAACTTGGATATGATTGGTATTTCTGTTGATTTGATTCTTCTGTTTCGTGAACTGCGAGTGGAGCAGGAATCCCTGTTGACAGGTAACATGCAACATAATTGATGGATTATTTATATCTTTGAAAAGAGTTTAAAACCAATGCTTTGAGTATTGCATCATTCATTGAAGCTGTGTTCTGTATTTCATTACATAGGGAAACTTGAATAGTGAAATATTAAATAATTATTATAAGTTTCAGCAACTTCCTTTCCTGTTGTAGGCTACATTTTGTTCCCCTCAGATTCATACATCAAAGTCTGTTCTGGTTGCTATAACAAAATATTTTGGGCTAGGTAATATATAAAAAACCGAAGTTGATGGGTTATAATTTTGGAAGCTGGAAAGTCCAAGATAAAGGTGTCAGCAGATGTCGTGTCTGGTAAGGGCTATTCTCTGCTTCATAGATGGTGCCTCTTGCTATGTCCTCATGTCAGAAGGGGCAGACAAGTTCACTGGGGATCCTTTTATAAGGACACTAATCCCATTTACAAGGGCTCCACCCTCATGATCCAGTCATCTCCCAAAGGCTCCACCTCCTAATACCAGCACACTGGGTATTAGATTTCAGCATATGAATTTTGGAGGAACACAAACATTCCGATCATAGCAATGTCTTAACCCCCAGTACCCAGAATCTGACTGTATTTGGAGATTGAACCTTTAAAGAGGTAATTAAGGTAAAATGAGGATATATGACTGGCATCTTTATAAGAAGAGCTTAGAATACAGATTTACATAGAATGAAGACCATGTGAAAACATAGGGAGAAGATGGCCATCTACCAGTCAAGGAGAGAGGCTTCAGAAGAATCAGCCCTGCTAACACCTTGGTCTTAGACTTCTAGTCTCCAGAATTGTGGGAAAATAAATGTCTGTTGTTTAAGCCATGCAGCCTGTATGGTAACCTGAGCAGACTAATACACCATCTTTCAATATTTATGGATGTGACAGATCCTGTTCTAGATTTTGGGTATCATTTGAACAATGACCAAAACAGACAAAAATCTCTGCCCTTTGGGAGTTCAACATTCAAGTGAGGGGAGCCAGATGTTGAATCTATTAAGTTAAGATCTAGTGTGACAGAAAGGGAAGTTCGCTCTGGTAGTTATGGCTATTGACATGGGATTAACAGAAACACCAAATTTCTTAGTTTGAAGAGTTGGAAACTTTGTACAGTTATTTGAATGTTTTTGGTCTTTGTATTACTAGCATCAACCCCTCTTCTTTGAACAGGGGTTATTATCTTAACATAATGTTTAAAAAAATCCACAGAGTTGTTTTTTTTGATTTGGAGTCTCACTCCATTGCCCAGACTGGAGTGCAGTAGCACGGTCCCGGCCACTGCAGCCTCGACCCGCTGGGCTCCGGCGATCCTTCCGCCTCAGCCTTCCAAGTAGCTGGAATTACAGGCGTGCGCTACCATGCCTGGCTAATTTTTTTTATTTATTGTAGAGATGAGGTTTTGCCAAGTTGCCTAGGCAGGTCTCGATCCCGTGGGCTTAGGCAATCCACTCACCTCAGCCTCCCAAAGTGCAGGATTACAGGCTGAGCCACCGAGCCCGGCTCATAGAGTTTTAATATATGATAATTTTTTCTGAGGAATTGAAGTCCTTTATGAGTAGACCTAGGCCATTTGGTGAGAAAATCTTAAGTCAGTATCCAGGCTTATAAGTTAGATATATTAGATTGTAGGTTAAACTTTTTCCTTGTAATAAAAAATGTCTTTACCTTATAAAATAATTCAGTGAATATTTCTTTTAAATGAGAAATCTCCAGCTGTATTCAAAATATGATTTTGACTTATAAATTATTTTATATACAGTTCTTAATGCCTGTGCTTATTCACGAGGCATATTTATGTTAATGTTAATATGCATGCTACTCTTGGTAGATAGAAGAAAACTAGAGGTGATAGTCTCGTTTTTACAGGCACCGGAACTAAAACACTAGGTGAAATAGGCTACGTTAGTGTGTCAGAAGTGCTGCCTTGCTTGGTTTAATTCCTGTTCTGTTCTGTGATTTCTTAGTATTTTCATTTTAAGATAAATTTGCTAAAAGTTTTTGGATCTTTCTGTTTGATTTAGAAATCTTCCTTTGGGAAATAGTAATTAAAAAAATTAATTACATCTTCTAAGAACTTGCACACAAAGTAGTACTGTAAGTTTTTTTGAGCAGCAATAGTTTTTAAACTATTCTTAAGAAATTGATAGGAGGTAGGATTTAGTTTGAAAGTATTTTTAAGATGTTATATATTTAAAGATTTTTGTAGTTCTAGTTTGTAATAAAATGGAAGCCTCAATATTCAAAACTGGGTAATTAAAAATCAGCAATAAAGTACATGTTTCACTGTGTTGCATGGTAAGGTAGCTATTTTTGAAGTCTGTTTGTGGTATGGTAGTTTCAATAAGCAAGTTTGGAATGTACCACATTTTATAACTGGTGATCCTGATATTGTGGGTATGTGTCACAGCAGAGCTGAAGTGCTGTAGTGGGCAGAAAGATGTTTCTTTTTTAATGATGTATTCCTAAATAAAGAAGCACAGGGGAAGTGCTGCACAAATGTGGTGATTAAATAACTATTAAAGTGGAGCTAACCCCTCCACTTGTGCATTGGATCCCATCCCCATTCGCCTACTCATAAAATGATCTCCTTGCTCTCAGGCAGCCTGTTTTTCCCTCTTTTCTGTATCATTTTCATCAGCATATAATATGCTCTCCCATTTTACATTCTAAAAATATCTTCCCTTGACTTTGCATCCCCTTAGTCCGTTATCCCTTTTTTCTGCTGTATCCCCAAATTTGTTACAAAGTATTTTAGTTTTTACAATATATGATAAAAGATTATTTGATCCTTTCCCAACAGGATTAATTCTTACTGAAGCAGGCAGATGACCTAAGACAAAAAATTAAAGGAGCAGATATCTGAAACTGCTTTTATGAACCAGTTTGTCATTGAGGAATAAATTGGTTATTTGGTTGATGGGTTGGCTATTCACTGATGTCCATTAACCAGAGAAAGAAGATCTTTTTTTTTTTTTGAGTTGGAATTTCACTCTGTCACCCAGACTGGAGTGCAGTGGCTGCTCCCAGCCACCTTGACCTGCTGGGCTCCGGCGATCCTTCCATCTCAGCCTTCCGTCTCAGCCTTCCAAGTAGCTGGAACTACAGGCGTGTGCTACCATGCCTGGCTAATTTTTTGATTTATTATAGAGATAAGGTCTCGCCAACTTGGCCAGGCTGGTCTCGAACCTGCAGGCTCAGGCAGTCCACTCACCTCAGCCTCCCAAAGAGCGGAATTACAGGCTGAGCCACCAAGCCCGGCTTGAGAAAGAAGATCTCTATAGACCTGTTTTGTATTAGCTATATTAAGAATTGTTCACATTTCAGGAAGTTGCAGTTGGATTTATTTAATTGATTATTTTTTATTGATGTGAGATTCATGTTATATAAAATTAATCATTTTAAAGTGAGCAATTGAGTGACAGTATATTCAAAGAATTGTGCAATTACCACCTCTATCTAATTAAAAATCACCCCAAAAGGATACCCTGTTTTCATTAAGCTATTCTCTATTTCTCCCTTTCCGTACCTGTTGACAACCACCATTTTGCATTCTGTCTCTGTGGATTGACCTATTCTGGATATTTTGTACAAATGGAATCATGGAATTACATGACCTTTGGTGTCTGGCTTCTTTCATTTAGCATAATGTTTTTAAAGTTCATCTACACTGTAGCACGTATTAATACTTTGTTCCTTTTTATAGCTGAATAGTATTCCATTCTCTGAATATATTGTATAAACAGTGTTTGTCCATTCCTCTGTTGATGGACACTTGGGTTGTTTTTATGTTGTAGCTGTCATTAATAATGCTGCTGTGAGTATTATTATTAGCACACGCCTGTAGTTCCAGCTACTTGGAAGGCTGAGATGGAAGGATCGCCGGAGCCCATGTGTTTGTTTGAGTACTTGTTTTCAGTTCATTTGTGTATATACCTAGGAGTGGAATTGCTGGATCATATAACTGTATGCTTAACATCCTCTTTCCTCAGCCTCCCAAAGTGCTGGGATTACAGGCTTGAGTTTTTAAAATTTTTCAGTTGTGTCAGTTTGAAGTAGATGACTTGTGTTTAGGGACAGACTAGGAAGGATATTATTGAGGCAGAAGGAAATGGGAGGTAAGTTATATTTCTCACTGCCTTTTTGAAAAAGGCAGCTGGCCAGGCTCATGTCTATAATCCCAGCACTTTGGGAGGCCATGGTGGGAGGATTGCTTGAGCCTAGGGGTTCAAGACCAGCCTAGGCAACATAGCGGGACAGCATCTCTACAGAAAAATTTAAAAATTAGGCGAGTGTGGTGGTACATGTCTGTAGTCCCAGCTACTCAGGAGGCTGAGGCAGAAGGATCACCTGAGCCCGGAAGGTTGAGGCTGCAGTGAACCGTGATTATGCCACTGTACTGCAGCCTGGGTGAGAGAGTGAGACACTGACTCAAAAAAAAAACAAACAAACAACAACAAAAAACAAAAACAGACAAAAAGATGGCTATTGAAATTACTCAGTTTACTTGGAATTCAACAATGAAATTTGGATTCAACAGTGAAATTTTAAGAATATAGTGTATTAGTTCAAATCTAATACAAATAATGTTTTAAATAGTATTCTGGTTCCTAATAAAGTATATTTACTGTCTTTTAACTGTTTCTCTGTGAGAACCTTACTCTGGCAGATTTTTAGCAGGGTATCTTTGCCAGTTTTTTGTTACCACTCTTGAAGTAAGAACTGTAATTACATTGTCAAAATAATATTTAGAGTATTATTTTCAGGGAGTAATTGCAGTGATGCGACAAATATATTATGCTCATGAAATTTTGTGTAAAAACAAGCATGAGTTATTTTAATTGAGTTATTGTTGTTTTTGGACTTCATTCTTTCCTAATCTGTAAAAATAATGTTGGGATTTTTGAGGGGCTTTGTAACATTTGCAATATTTACTTAAAGATCAGTTGATAAGCTGTTTGGTAAAAGTAAACTGTCATTTGTATTTGTCTGGAGTTTTTTTGTGCCTCTAGGACATTTTAAAATCTTTTTTTCCATCCAGAATTGTGTTTTGATTCAGAGCACTAATTTTTAGTTGCCTGATGAATTGTTGGGTCAATTGGTTTTCAGACCAACTTATGCTGTTGGCTTTTTTTGTATGTTAAATTTGATACAGATTTGACTTTTTTTTTTTTTTTTTTTTTTTTTGAGTCAGTCTCACTCTGTTGCCCAGGCTGGAGTGCACTAGCACCATCCCAGCTACTGTAGCCACAGGCTGCTGGGCATAGGTGATCCTTAGTCACACCCAGCTAATTTTTTGATTTATTGTAGAGATGAGATCTCACCAAGTTGCCCAGGCTGGTCTTGAACACATGGGCTTAGGCAATTTTTTCATCTCCGCTTTCCTGGATTATAGCCGTGAGTCACCATGCCTAGCTAGATTTCACTGTTAATATTCTAAAATATTCAGTAGAAACCTAAATGTCTTTTAAAACTATGACTTATCTGGAAGAAAGTTTAGTTTTTTTTCTATTATAAATATTTAATATAAGTTTATTACGGAGTAACTTTTAAAAACTCAGAAGAATTTTCTATAGACCCAGTTTTGAAAAACAAAATCTCAGAAAAGTAGAAAGAAGGAAAATATTATTTCTGTATATACAGGCTGCATGAGACAAACACTGATTTTGGGGGGTATTTGTATGTATGGGTATAAATGTGTACTTGAATTTTTGTATACAGCTTCTTTTCTTGGCATACTTTTAAAATTTAAATGTTTGATTTTTGGCCATGATTTGGCAACTCTTCTTTAAGCTGCTGTGAATAATATGCGGGCACATTACATACCTTATCCTTTTGAGTTCTTGTAACAGTTCTGCCTTTGAGGTACTGGAGTGAGCAGCCTGACTTGTGCTCAATCAGGGATTAGGCCACAGGATTTAAAGGGAAGGCTCAGATCCTGGGAAACTCCCAAGGACAGAAGACAGGGCCCTGGCGTTTGAACAGCAGACGAGTCCTTCTTCCTAGAAAGTGGAGACCTAGAGAGTGTAATGGACTTGAGTAGACCACTTGTCCCTGAAAATGTCTTTCTGGTTGCTTCCTGGTGGGAATGCCTAATTAATTGGGGCAAAAGCTTATATTTCAACTCAATTCTGCTGTTGCTTTTTACTTTCCATGATTAGCCTGTCTCTGGGGAAGAACTGTCTCTTGTTTTTGTCAGTCCTGTTCTACCACTTAGAGACTTTGTGACCCTGCGCAAGTTATCTGACCTTTCTGAGCTTTGGTTTATTTATTGTAAAATAGGAGTAATATGAATACCTTCTTCATATGGTGTCATAGGGTTTAGATGAATTAGTACAGTTAAAACACAGTGTCTGGCATGCAGTAAACACTTAAGTGTTAGTTGTCACTTTCATTATTACCTTATTACTGGATTCTTTATGCTGTACTCAGGCGGTGTTCATTTCCTTTGCTGTGTCTCACTCTCTTTCCACTCAGGATCTCTTGACATGCTGTTCCTTCTGCATGGAGCACTGCCCTGGCCCTAATGTGAGCCATTTAAAAAATAGCAAACAATAGGACGTGGGCACTGCCCCTGCAATGTGGATGCCAGAGTAGTGCTGGAGCATGACCATGAAGGTCTGTTGCTGTCAGGTACTGGCCTTTTAGTTATGGGGCTGGGGGCAGATGGGCCCTCAGGGATTCATGACTGTGTTTGTGTACCACAAAATACAGAAGTAGTTTAAGTGTTCTAATAGTCAGCATCACCATACCAGGATTAACTGGCTGAATGTTGTCTGTCTTCTTTCAGTGTACCTTAATGGTTAAGTCACACAGCCTTGTTCATGTTTGGCTGGGTCCCTTACTGACTATTTGACCTTGAGCAACATATTTAATCATAATGTGCCTCCATTTCTCCCTCAGTGAAAGTTAAGTAAGAGTCCATGTGAAGCACTTAGATCGGTGCACATCATATGAGTGATTGTTTAACACTAAATGTTAGGTATCTTCTGGTTATCAGGATGACCTTTTAATCCCAAGCTTACCCTTCTGTACTCTCTCTTGTGATGCTGGGGCTGAGAATCTACAAATGTATTTCTCCTCTGCGTGCTGTTAGGTTCAGCCAATAACCTAACTGGGAGGTGGGAGGAGATAAATGGTGGCTTGCTCCATATTGGTGGCTCCCTAATAATAGCATTAAATCTTGGGTGGCACCAGTCCATTCCACTTCCCAGCTCACTCAGAGGTATGGGTAGCAGCCAGCCAGTAGTCCCTCTGAGTCCGAGCTCTCTAAGACCCTTCCTCCTTGCTTTGGAGGTATCAGCAGTAGCAGGGCAGCTCCTTTCCACACAGACCTGGGTTCTAGCTCTGCAGAGCCCTCCAGACTTCTAGGTTCTCATGATCTCAACCTCTTCCCTTTGTTTCTTCAGTTCTAGGGATGGTTGCTGTTTCATGTAGCCTAAATCTCTTTGATACCTCTGCATTGCTTTTTTCACTTAACTAATTCCTTATATAAAATTTTCTTTGTTAATATAACTAGTTTGGTTTCTGTTTGCCTGACTTGATTCTGACTAATTTAGCTATTATTTTCTTAGGCTTGTGCTTGATGCTATTTTCTCTTGCTTCCATGGGGGCTTCTGCTTTCCCTTCCCTTCCCTTCCCTCCCTCCCATTTATTTACTCTGCCTTGGGGTATAACCAGGAGATGGAATGCCTGTACTTTGTACAGGGAGGGCTTAATATAAAGAATCATTAACTGTAACAAAGGCTTTGAAGTAAATAGAATGCTAAAGAATATAGGAATTGCAGATGTAATGAGCAGCCATCAACCCTAGGGCTGAGATAGAGTGTCTGATGAAGAGGCTCTTCTCCTTCCTAGGTATGAGATCCACATGTCCTTGGAGAGGGCATAGTGTGGCTCACTGGATGTTGGAGAAATCTCTGAGAGGTATTGGTGGAACTTGCTGGAAATCTACCCTTTGAGGTACAGAGAGAACTTGCTGTGAAATCTCTTGAGGAAGTTCCTAGCTGCTGGGCATTGCTGGTGTTCAGGCACTGGAGAAGCTGTTTCCTTCAGAAGCCCAGCAAAGGAGAGATGGCATGTTGCCGAAACCTGACCGTAGAGTGCCCCAGACTATGAAGAGAACACCTCTGCCTCCAGCACCCCTGCAGCGCCTCTGCTGGCAAGACTTCATGTGCCAGCTGACAACGGAAATGTTTCTGAGGGACCCGTCGTTATTTTTGCAGAGCAAGCAATGAGAATTTATTTGGAGTTGAGCGGCAATGAGTGGTACCCACTCAAAAATATTTTAAGGGCAGCCTGTGTAGCAGACATACAATCTCTTGTATATTAAGGACCTTAGAGAACCTTTTGTTTCGGTTGCATGGTGTCCTCACCAAACATTTTGCTGTGTTCTGACTTTGAGTTTTGCCAGTCTGATGGGTGTGTAGTAGAACTTTCTTGCAGTTTTCTTACTGGTTGAGTACCTTTTCTCATATATATATTTTGTCTTTTAGCTCTTGTTTTATAAAAGTTTTTTCAAAGTTTTTTTTTCTATTGGTTTGTCTTTTTAAATGATTTATAATAGCTCTTTTAATATATTCTGTGTGAATCCTGTGGCAGTTATATCGTTCCCATTCTTTGGCTAGTTTCTTTCTATGGTATCTTTTGAGAAACAATGCTAATTTTATTTTGTTTTATTTTTTTTTGAGTTGGAGTCTCACTCTGTCACCTAGACTGGAGTGCAGTGGCCACTCCCGGCCACTGCAGCCTCGACCTGCTGGGCTCCAGCGATCCTTCCGCCTCAGCCTTCCAAGTAGCTGGAACTACAGGCGCGCACTACCTCGTCCGGCTGATTTTTTGATTTATTGTAGAGATGAGGTCTCACCAAGTTGCCCAGGCAGGTCTCGAACCCGTGGGCTCAGGCAATCCACTCACCTCAGCCTCCCAAAGGTGTGGGATTACAGGCTGAACCACTGAGCCCGGCTGCTAATTTTAATATAATCTAGTTTATTAATATTTTTCTTGGTGGGCACTATTTTATGTATCTTGCTAAAAAAATTCTCTAGTGTTTTCTGAAAAGCTTTCTATTTTTATTTTTTGACGCTCAGGTCAGTACATGTAATTGAATTTTCTGTGTTATATGAGGGAAGGAGTACAATTTCAATTTTCCCATATTCAGTTGTCCTAGAGCAATGTTTTGAAAAGACCACCTTCTACTTCTTTGTGATCTGCTGCCATACCTTGTCATTAATCACATGGCAGTATAGGTTTAGGTCTGTTTCTTGTTCTCTTCCATTAGTTTGTTTATCTATTTCTGCCCAGTACTACACTGTCTTATCATTTCAAGTTATTTCCCTGTTAATCATTTCTTCTCCTTTTAGAGACAGAGTCTGACTCTGTTACTCATGCTGGTGCTATAGTGTGATCATAGCTCACTGTAACCTCAAACTCCTGGCCTCAAGCAATCCTTCAGCCTTGTCCTCCTGAAGCTCTGGGAATACAGGCATGACCCACCACGCCTGACCCCTGTTAACCATTTTTATAACTTGTGAATATCAGGTGTTCACCTAAGGAAGAATCTTAAAGTTAAATAAATGCGTATTTTCCCAGTAGCTTAGAAGAGATAACTGTTTTCATTAAACCAACAATAATTTAATAATTAGTCTTATTTATTAAAAAATTACATAACCAAAGTTCTATTTTAGGCTGTGCTTATAGTTTTCTAAACTTTGTGTCAAATTCTGACACCTTAAAACATCTAGCAGAGACAATATAAAATGTTCTGACCTGTAAACCTAGGCAAAAATGTATGTTAACAATTCTGAAGACATTTTTATTTTACTAGTAATTTTTATATCATCTTATTTATTAAAGATTTACCTCAGTCATGTGAACTAAAAAGCATTTGGGTTAATAACCTCCTTAGGTCCTCTCCCACTGTGGGAGCTTTTCTGTCCTCTCAATAAATCCTGGTTTCTCAAGTTTAAAAAAAAAAACACCTCTATATTTTATATGAGTGCTCATTTATATAAGCCAATCCAGATCCTCAAGAAATTTCTGACTGATTCCAGAGTTTACCATGTAGACAAAACAAAAAGCATAATACATGTGCATATGCATAAATATACCTAAGCACACGTTCACACCTAAGCACACATTCACACATAAATAAAGATCTTGTAGCTTTCATTTTAGAATTTTAATTATATGATAGTAATACAAACTCAGCAATTTATCAAAGTCAGATGTATCCAAGTAACATTTCTGACAAAATGGGGAACTGTTCACATGGCTAAACTTTATTTACCTATAATTGCTTATTGTCCTCTTAGTTACTTTTCAACAGTGTCTTAGATATTCTTGGCCCTGTGTATTTTCACATAAATTTTAGAATCATCATATCAAATTACAAACATAAACATATCCTCTGGTATGTGAAATTTCACATACAAAACCACACAACCCTATTGTGATTGACTCATTACATTTAATGTCTCTATAAAAGTTGGGTCTTCTCTGTGAGTATGGTATAATTCTTCACTTATTTATTTACTCTTTAATTTCTCTCAGTCAAGTTTTATAGTTTTACTCTCCTCTGAATATGCATTAAAAATATTTTCTGCATACCTTATTTAATCTGTGGGGGAACAGTCACATTTTGATTTTTTTCCCCCCAACCCCTAGGCCTTTTGTTTGTCTTTCTGGCTGAGATTTTTCAGTACCGTATTGCCTAGAAATGGTGGTAACAGGTACTTTTGACTCATTCCCTTTCATTTTCTTTTTTTTTTGAGTTGCAGTCTTACTCTGTTGTCGAGGCTGGAGTGCCATGGCACACTCACAGCCACTCCAGCATCAATCTGCTGGGCTCTGGCTATCCTTCTGCCTCAGCCTTCCAAGTAGCTGGAGTCCACGGTGTGTTCTACCACGCCCGGCTAATTTTTGGTTTATTGTAGAGACGAGGTCTCGCCAAGTTGCCTGGACTGGTCTCCAACTTGCGGGCTCAGGCAATCCACTCGTCTTGGCTTCCTGGAGCTACTGAGCCCAACCTGACTCATTCCCTTTCAAAAGGAGCATGCTGTCTCCACAGTTAGCCATTAATTATATAATATTCACTATAGATTTTTTGTTGATATCTATTTTTAGGTTAGAGAAGCCCCCTTCTGTTTCTCAGTTTTTAGGTTTGAATTATCTCAGTTTTTAGGTTTGCACAGGGCCATGTGCATCCTGCCAAAGCTGTGTTATATTCTGTATTGTGTACAATAAAGAAGTTTGCTTTTTGTTTAAAAAAAATTATGAATAGATATTGAATTTTATCAAATGCGCTTAATGTACATTATAATTAATTCAGACTTTCCCTGAATATTTTACAGACTTTTTTTCGGAGTCAAGTTTTTTTTTTTTGTTATATTCTAGAATTTTGTTCATTTTATTTAAATTTTCAGTTTGGAATAATGTTATTTGTAACATCTTGTGATTTTTCTTTTTTGATGTCTCAAGTTCTGTAACAGTATTTTCTTTTTCATTTTTGTAAATTTAATGTGTTTTTTATTTGTACTTTTTCTGTTTTGATTAGTCTTCCCAGAAATTGGTCACTAGTGAGCTTTTTGAGGAATGAAATTTTGAATTAGTTGATAGTCTCTATTTTATGATTGTTTTCCATTTTAATAATTTCTTGCCCTTAATCTTTATTTCCTTTCTTCATTCTTTTGGCTGTCATTTTTGTAATTTCCTGAGATGAGTACTTAGCACATTTATTTTAACCATTCTTTCCCAACATACAACTTGTATTTCAAAGCTATACATTTTCCTCTATGTACTTTTAAAGCTTTGTATTCAAAATTATGGTTTGCAGTGTTTTTGTTAACATTCTACTCAAAATATTTTTAAAATTTCCATTAGAATTTATTTTTTGTCTCCATGGATTATTTAAAAGTATACCTCTTATGTTCTAAACATATAAGGATTTTCTAATTGTTTTTGGGATTTATATCTAGCATAATTATCATCTGGTAAGGGATCATTATCTGTATATCAGCCCTTTAACATTTTCTGAGAGTTGTCTTCCATTATGTGGTGAAATATTGTTTTATGATATGTTATATATGTCCTTGAAAAGACTGTGTATTCTACAGGTTTGTTTTTTTTTTTTTTTTGAGTTGGAGTCTACTGTGTGTCCCAGGCTGAAGTGCAGTGGCATGCTCATGGCCACCCCAGCGTCAACCTGCTGGGCTCCAGCCATCCTTCCACCTCAGCCTTCCAAGTAGTCAGAACTACAGGCATGTGCTACCAAGCCTGGCTAATTTTTGATGTTTTTATTGTGGATATAAGGTCTCGAACCCGCGGGCTCAGGCAATCCACTTGCCTTGGCCTCCCAAAGTGCTGGGATGACAGACTGAGCTATTCCACAGGTTTTTAAGATTTTTTTCTCTTTCGTTAATCAGATTCATATGTAATGACCAATTAGAGCTCTTGATAAGCACAACCACAGGAATAAACCCACACGTGTAGTACTTGATAATTGTGGAACTTTGGTCAAGTAACTTACCCTTCATGTATCTTGGTTTCCTGTGTCCTCAAATGAGAATAATAGTACCTGTCTCAGAAGTAAGATTCTGTGAAGTACTCAGGGTTTCTCTTAGGTTCTCCAAGCACAGGAGCAAACACATGTTTTTATTTAGCACTTGGAAATCTGACTTTTTAAGCTAACATTTATCAAATCAACCTGCGTGCTGGTAAAGAGGGTGGTCAGATGAGCATTAATTGTGTTCTCTATTACATGCTCAGCACTGTCAATAGGTTCACATTTCATCCTTGCAGTAATCCTGCAGAAACCCCAGACAACATCTCTATAATACCAGGGAGGATACTGGATCTTATAAAAATCTAAATTTCTTGCCCATGTTTACATTATATTGGGAATTGAACTTAAGTCTTTCGGGTAGGAGGGACACTAGGGGGTCTTACTCTGTCACCCATTCTGGAGTTCAGTGGCATGCTTATAGCTACTGCAGTCTATACCTGCTGAACTTAGGCCTTCCAAGTAGCTGGGACCACAGGCACATGCCTCCTTTCCTGGATAATTTTTAAAATTTATTGTAGATATGAGGTCTCGCCAAGTTTCCCAGGCTGGCCTCGAACCCCTGGGCTCAGACAGTTTTCTTGCTTCTGCTTCCCAAAGTGCTGGAATGACAGGTGTGAGCCACCACACCTGGTCTTTTTTTTTTTTTTAACAGTAAAATAACATACTTTGTTTTGTAACAGGCTTATATTTTAAAGCAATTTTAGGATCACAACAGAATTGAGAGAAAGATACAGAGATTTTACATATACCCCATGCCCTAACACATGCATAACCCCTCCCCTCTTATTTACATCCCTCACCAGAATGATGCATTTGTTAGAATTGATGAACCTACATTTACACGTTATCACCTAAAGTTCATTGTTTACGTTTGGGTTCATTCTTGGTGTCATATATTCTGTGGGCTTGGGGAAATGTATTGTGCTATGTATCCACCACTATAGTATCCAACAGAATAGTTTGCCCCCAAATTCTGCTGTGCTCTGCCTATTCATCCTTTCCTCCCCCTTGTCCCCTGGCATTCACTGACCTTTTTACTATTTCCATAGTTTTGTTTTTTTCCAGAATGTCATATAGTTGGAATCATACAGTATGTAGCCTTTTCAGATTGGCTTCTTACATTTAATAATGTGTATTTAAGTTTCCTTCATAATATAACATTGTCTGATTTTACTATTTATGTATTCGTTCACCTATTGAAGGACATCTTGATTGCTTCCAAATTTTGGCAATTACAAGTAGAACTGCTGTAAAGTTGTGTGTGTAGGTTTTTGTGTGGGCGTAAGTTTTCAGCCCCTTTGGGTAAATACTAAAGAGCACAATTGCAAGATTTTATGGTAAAATACGTTTAGCTTTGTAAGAAACTGCCAAACTTTCTTTCAAAGTGGCTGTACCATTTTGCATTTCCACCAGCGATGAATGAGATTTCCTGTTGTTCCATATCCTTGTCAGCATTTGGTGTTGTCAATGTTCTGAATTTTGGCCAATATTCTGTAGCTTTATTTGGTGACTATTTTAAATATGTCAACTAGTTTATTCACTTTTATTCAAATGTTTAAATATGTGGATATTTTTGTCTGCTTGTTCTTTAAGTTGCTGAGGAAGGTATACTTTATTTTTCTTTGAGAAAGATATATTTTAATTGCCAATTTAATTGTTGATTGCTCTCGTTCCTCTATATTTTTATTATTTTCTTCTGTATATTTTAAGGCCATGTTATTAGGTACATTTCATTTAATTGTCATATCTTTTTGGTGAATTAAAATCATTCTGTAATAACTTATAAAACAAATTTCTAATGCTTTTTATGTTAGAGTTTATTTTATTGGATTGCAAGTGGTCTGTGTCTTGCTTTTTTGGCTGGTATTTGCCTGACATATCTTTTTACCATTCTTTAACTTTAAATATTTCTGTAATCTTATGTTTTAGATATATCTCTTTTCAATAGCATGTAGTTTTAGATATATCTATTTAAAAAATACAGTTTAAGTGTAATGGTCTTTTAATTGAAGCGTGTATTCCATAGATATTTAATGTAATTACAGATATATCTGTGTTTACATTTACAATATTTTTTAATAAGTTAACTTTGTATAGAGGATGTTGTTTTGGTAAGGCACATTAATGTTATTTGCAAAGTTACATTGTATTTACATCATATTTTAAAGAAGCAAGTGAAAACGTCTGTTTAATAACATGGGGGATATTTTTTGTTAAGATTTATATATATATATTCATTGTGTTTAATCATATTCATTGTGTTTTTTTTTTTTTTTGCTTTTATATATTTTCAGCTTTTCGCTGTGGCCTGCAGTTTTTAGGCAATATTGCCTCACGGAATGAAGATTCCCAGTTTATTGTTTGGATGTATGCTTTCCCAGAACTCTTTTTGTGAGTATATTAGTGAGAATTTTTTTAACTTCTGAGAAGATCTGTTATATCATTCCATTTATATAAAGTTCACAAACAGGAAAAACTGACCTATGGTAATAGAGTTCAAGTAATAAAGTTCTTGGTGGGTGGTGATGGGTAGGTACTGACTGGGAGCAGGGACAAGGGAAACTTCTGGGTCCTGGAAGTATCTTTGTCTATATCTTAATCTGGGTGGTGGTTACATAGATGGGTACATTTCTAAACATTCATTGAGCTGTATGTACACTTAAAGTTTGTACCCTTATTTGTCAGTATACATATATATTTTTTCGAGTTGCAGTCTCACTCTGTCACCCAGCCTTGAGTGCAGTGGGGCACACTTAAACGGCCACCCCAGCATCTACCTGGTGGGCTCCAGCGATCCTTCCACCTCAGCCTTCCGAGCAGCTGAAACTACAGGCATGCACTATTATGCCTGGCTAATTTTTTATTTATTGTAGAGACGAGGTCTCACCAAGTTGCCTGGGCTGGTCTTGCACCTACAGGCATAAGAAAATAAAAGTCATAGTTAAAGTAAATAATATTTTTAACAGAAATTTGTAAGAAAAAAACATCAAAGTATGGGCGATGAATTTTTATTTATTTATTGAATACGTCTTATATGCTCAGCACAATGCTATGTGTTTTGGTAGATTTGGAGAATTGTAAGCTGTGGATAACTAATCTGTTTATTAATATAAGAAGTGGATAACTTATTACTTAATCAGTGTAAAAAGTGTATAGTCAGTTTGTTTATCAGTGTAAGATCTGGATAACCAGTCTATTATGTAGATTGGATCCTGGTGCTTTTCATGGTGATCTAATCCTTCTTAAAGACCAGCTCTGTCAGTTCATAATAAATTGACCATTGAGGTAAAAGGTGAACAGGTAATAGAGGCAAGATAGTTTGTAGAAAAGGCACTGTCTTGGAGTGCATGACCTGACTTCTAACCCAGGCTTTGGTGTCAGTGATTGGGGTGACTCTAGTGGTTGCAACAGTATGAGCAGCAGGGCAGCAGCTATTGTGTAAATACCCTAAGCTGGGCGTTTTCTGTATATTATTCCTGTTCTTACAGTAGCCCTGCAGGATAAGTGGTACTACCCCCATTTATACAGATCAGAGATCTGAAGCTTGTCGCAGGTAAATGATGTAGCTGTAAACCCAATGCTGCTGTTTACATCCAAAGCCTAAGCTCGTTGTAAATACCATGCTGCCTAAATTCTGTGTTGTCTTCCTTGGTTGTGCAGGTTTTCTGGGCTCATCTGTGAAGTATGGTGTTAAGGTCAGATGAACTCAATAATTCAGTTCTAGCTCACTGAGTTTATCTCTCAAATTCCTGTAAATAATTAAAGTTGAAGGTATATATACATATATATATATATATATATATATATCATCCCTATGATTGATTAATATATAATTGGGCTTAGGTAGAAGAAAAGAATGAGATTAGAGCTACAGAAATAGGTATGACTCATTTTTGAGAATTCATTCCTTCAGATATTTTGCATACCAAATATATGCCAGATTTTGAGCTAGGTGATTAAAATACAGTGGTATCTTAGAAATATATTCATTATTCCTAAAGATTCCATGCTTTGGTGGGGGAAATAAAGGAAAGGCAAGTATATTGTAGTATAAGAACTAATATATTTAGGGTAAATCCAGTATGTAATAGAAAAACCGGAGAGGCCTAAGTGCAGTCAGAGAAATCTTAATAGTTTATATGGTGTTTTTTACATTATCTCATTTGAACTTCACAAAAGTCCTCTGAGATAGTCAGAGAAGTTCTCGCTATTGTATTTCATTTTTACATATTGAAAGAGGTTATGTGACTTCATTCTTTATGAGTTTGTGAGATAGGTATAACCAGATTTGAATTCCAGTTTTGTCAGGTACTGGCTTTGTGCTGTTGGGCAAGTGAGGCAAGCCAGATTCTTTATCTGAAGTATGTGGATAATACTTCCCTCAGAAGAGTATTATGTCGTTTAAATGAAAAAAAATATGGTCATAGTACATAGGCCATGATATTATTGACAGTGAATAAATTAGTGACTTCCTGAGATCAGGAAAAAGTAACTCATAGGTTTATGAGCTAGAAGTTATACTGAGTCTTTTGACTCTAAACTCTGTAGACATTCTTCACTAGTAACTATTAAAGTGATGTGAGATATTATTTTTTACCTGTTGAGTTTTCTAACAAGAATGAACATTTTAGTGCTTTATAAATGTAATCATTTAATTTTTTTCCTCTAATCAAATGTTACTTGCTTTTCACTCCCAAGTCCTAAGTCAGCTGCAACTTTAGTATTAGATACTTTTTATTGTTACTAATTTTATATATGCTGTTTTTAACAGTGAATTTGCTTATTTCAAAGTGATATTGTTCTTCATCAAATCCTTAAAAACATCAGTATGTACTGAATTTGCTAAGGGGGGACTACTGTTATTGATGTGTTGTAATAGTATTTTATTGTATTGCTAAATTGGGCTCACAATCACATTTCTTTATTTGGAAGGTCTTGCTTAAATCATCCAGACAAAAAAATCGTTGCCTACTCTTCAATGATTTTGTTTACATGCCTTAATCATGAAAGAATGAGAGAACTGGAAGAAAACCTCAATATTGCAATTGATGTCATAGGTGCTCACCAAAAGCAGCCTGGATCAGAATGGCCGTAAGTATTGCGTTAGAAATTTGATTGCTTAAGGATATCCTTACAGTTTGCTTTCCTTGTAGAGGCTTTAAGTAAAATTTTGAATTATGGTAAGTGAACAATAAGTTAAAACTTAACATGTGTTGACAAAATTAGAAAAGGTTTTGAGCACCTGGAGAACTTTAGCGGTGAAGTGAGGCTTGCGTTAGGCCTTGAAGGACAAGCAGAATTCCTTAGAGTGGTGAGAAGAGGGAAGGACATTCTTAGTATATGAAAAAACACAGCATGAAATGCCCATACACCTTTGGAGTATCTAGATCAGACCACTGTGGCTGCAGTAGATTAAATCAGAGCTTAGTAACTGTCTGTGGGCATCTGTGTGGATGAGGTATTCACTTCCATTCCAGTTGTTTTCCCCACAGACATAATGCATTATTTTTCTCTGGTTGCTTTTAAAATTTTTGTCTTTTCAGAAGTTAATTGTGATATCATGGCACAGTTTCTTTGGGTTTATCTTTGTTGGGGTTCCCTCAGCATCTTGCTTCTGTAGATTTCTATCTTTTGCCAAATTTGGAAGTTGTTTTTTTTTTTTTGAGTTGGAGTCTCACTCTGTCACCCAGACTGGAGTGCAGTGGCCGCTCCCGGCCACTGCGGCCTTGACCTGCTGGGCTCCGGGGATCCTTCCGCCTCAGCCTTCCGAGTAGCCGGAATTACAGGCATGCGCTACCACGCCTGGCTGATTTTTTGATTTATTGTAGAGATTAGGTCTCGCCAAGTTGCCCAGGTGGGTCTCGAACCCTTGGGTTCAGGCAGTCCACTCACCTCAGCCTCCCAAGGCGCAGGATTACAGGCTGAGCCACTAAGCCTGGCTCCAATTTGGAAGTTTTTAGTGGTTATTTGTTTGAGTACTTTTTCAGACCTGTGTTCTTTTTCCACTCCTTCTGGAACTCCATGTCAGGCACACACGTTGTCCAAGGCAAGATGGAGGCTGAGGCCTGACTGAAGGAACATGTAAGACATAAGAGACAACAACCACTTTTAGGTTTAGGCAGTTTGTTACTTACATGATCAAAGAAGAAGCCTAAGGAGCCAGTTCACAAAGAGTTGGCTAATTAGAATGTGACTGGTGAGGTACCTCATGCTGAGCAGCTACTTCTTGACTGCTTAAAGAGATTTTATTTTCTGAGAGAGGAAGTTCCATACCTCATCAGAACAGTACCTCATCGGAACCTGTCTCATGACAGCCTCCTGGAGGAGATAGAACAGCATAGAAAAACATGAAGGAGCTAGTCCCAAAAGCCTCAGGCATCCTGTCTTCTCATGTTCCATGAAGATCACAAGGTATTCAACCAAGGCTCAGATTATCTGCTGTTTGAGCTGTGGCCTGCATAGCGTATGTGGAAATGTGCAAGTCACCAGGGAGCTATGGTGGACCAGTTCCCTTATACTCTGGAGATACAAAAGTTGTTCTTTTATTGTCATTTCACAGGTTTCTGAGGCTCTCTCTTTTCAGTTTTTTTTTCCAGTCTTTTTTCTCTCTTACGCTAGTATCACTCTGTTTTGATTACTGAAACTTTATAGTGAGTTTTGAAATCAGGATGTGTGAGTCTTCCAACTTTGTTCTTTTTCAAGATTTTTTTGGCTGTTCTGGGTCCCTTGTGTTTCCGTGTTCATTTTAGCATTAACTTTTCAATTTGTTAAAAAACAACGACAGCAAAATAAACAGCTGTCATTTTGTTAAGGATTACATGAATCTGTAAATCAGTTTGGGAAATATTGCCATCTTAACTGGATTGAATTTTTCAATCCATGAATAAGGAATATTTTTTCATTTATTTAGACCTTTTTACTTTTGTTCAGTTATATTTTGTAGTTTTTAGTGTACATATTTTTCACATCTTTGGTAAAATTTATCCTAAGTATTGTATTCTTTTTTATGCTATTGTAAATGGAATTGTTTTTTAAATTTCATTTTCAGATTGTTCATTGCTAGTATATAGGAATACTATTGATTTTTGTATACTAATCTTGTATCCTATAATTTCTCTTGCTGAACTTGCTTATACTTTTATGTATGTATGTATTTTAATTTTCTGTAGAGACAAGGTCTTACTATGTTGCCCAGGCTGGTCTCAAAACTCCTGGGCTCAAGCAATTCTCCCACCTTGGCCTCCCAAAGTGCTGGGATTATAGGCATGAGCCACTGTGTTCAGCCTCATTTATGCTTTTAATAGATTTTTTTTTTTGATTCTTCAGGATTTTTTCTATACAGGGCCATGTCATCGGCAAATTATCTAAGATAAAGTTTTACTTTTTTCTTTCCAATTGGGTTACTTTTTATTTCTTTTCCTTACCTAATTGTTCTTACTGAATACTCCAATACAATGTTGAGTAGAAGTGGTATGAACAGATATTTATGTCTTATTTGTAGTCTCAGGGAGAAAGCTTTCCATTGATTATGATGTTATGTGTGGGATTTTATAGAGGCCCTTCCTCAGGGCAAGAAACTTTCCTTCTGTGTCTTTCCTTGTACTTATTTTCTTCTGCTTGTTCAGTGTTTTTATTATGAAAGATTGTTATATTTTATCAAATACATTTTCTCTATTGAGATGATCATATCATTTTCTCTTTTCATCTATTAATATTTTGTCTGATTTTTTAATATTTTAAATCATATTTTTTATTTTAAATATTTTATATTTTACATTTCAGAGATAAATCCCATTTGTTCATATATAATCCTTTTTATATGTTGCTGGATTTGGTTTGTTCATATTTTATTGGCGATTTTAGCATCTGTATTGATAACATATATTGGTCTGAGGCTTTCGTCTTTTTGTGATTTCTTTCTCTGATGTCGGTATCAGATTAATACTGGTCTTACAGAATGAGTTGGCTTTATTTTTGTTTTCGTTTTGTTTTGTTTTGTAAGCTTGTAAGGGATTGGTGTTAATCTTCAAATATTTAGTAGAATCCACCAGTGAAACCACTGGGTCTTGACCTTTTCATTGCAGGAAATTTTTTGGTTACTAATTCTGTTTCGACTTATTTGTCTATTCATATTGTATTCTTCTTTGGCCAGTTTTGCTAACTGTATCTATCTAGGAATTTGTCCATTTGGTCTAGGCTACCTAATTCGTTGGCAGAAATTGTTTGTCGTATTCCCTTAGAGTTTTTTTTATTTATGGAAGATTGGTAAGAATGTCCCCTCTTCATTCCTGATGTTAGTAGTTTTCTATTTTTTATTGGTCACTATTTTATCTGATCACTATTGATAAGGGTTTGTCAAGGTTTTTGGTCTTTTTAGAGAACCAACTTTTGGTTTTGTTCATTTTCTCTATTATTTTTGTGTTTTCTATTTCATTTATTTCTGCCGTAATCTGTGTTACATTCTTTCTTCTGCTTGCTTTGGGTTTAGTTGGTTTTTGTTTTTCTAGTTTCTTAGCATGGAATGTTTAAATTATTGACATGAGATGTTCCTTCTTTCTTATGTAGGCATTTACACCTATAAATTTCCTGGGAAGAACTGCTTTAGCATCCCATAGTTTAATATCTCACAAATGTTGGCATGTTGTGGTTTTATTTTCATTTATCTCTAATTATATTCTAATTTTTCTTATGATTTCTTCTTGGACCTATTGGTTATTTAGAAATTTGTTGTTTAACTTTCACACATTTGTGAATTTTCTAAATTTCCTTTTATTACGGATTTCTAATTTCATTCCACTGTGACCAGACAACACACTTTATGGGATTTAATCCTTCTTAAAAGTATTGAGCTGGGCTTGTTGGTTCAGCCTGTAATCCCAGCGCTTTGGGAGGCCAAGGTGATTGGATTGCCTGAGTCCTCGGGTTCGAGACCCGCCCAGGCAACTTGGTGAGAACTTATCTCTACAATAAATCAAAAATTAGCAGGGCGTGGTAGCGTGCACCTGTAGTTCCAGCTACTTGGAAGGCTGAGGCGGAAGGATCACCAGAGCCCAGCAGGTGGAGGCTTCGGTGGCTGGGAGCGTGCCACTGCACTCCAGCCTGGGCGACAAAGTGAGACTCCAACTCAAAAAAAAAAAAAAAGTATTGAGACTTCAGCCAGGAGCAGTAACTCATGCTTGTAGTCTCAGCACTTTGGAAAGCTGAGGTGGGAGGACTGCTAGAGCCCAGGAGTTCTAGACCATCCTAGGCAACATAACAAGGCCTTGTCTCTACAAGAAAATAAAAAAAATGAGCCAGACATGGTGCCGCTGACCTGTAGTCCTAGCTACTCAGGAAACTCAGGTAGAAGGGTCCTCTGAGCCTAGAAGGTCAAGGCTGTGGTCAGCCGTGATTGTACCACTGCACTCCAGCCTGAGTGATAGTGAGACCCTGACTCAAAAAAAAAAAAAAAGAGACTTGTTTTATGGTCTTATATATAGTCTATCATGGAGAATGTTGCATGTACAGTTGAGAAGAATGTGTATTTTGCTGTTTTTGGTGGAGTGTTCTGTAGATATTTGTTAGATCTAGTTGGTTTATTGTGTTGTTCAAATCTTTTATTTCTTTGTTGGTCTTCTGTCTAGTTCTTTCAATTATTGAAAGTGAGTTACTGCCCACTTCTCCCTTCAATTTTGTCAGTTTTTGCTACCTGTTTTTAGGTTCTGTCATTTAGTACATATATGTTTATAATTGTCTTCTTGATGAATTAACCCTTTTTAACTTAAAAGTCATCAAGAATTTTGTTGTTTATGTTTTAATAATCTGTTTTCCTTAAAATCTATTTTTATATATGATCATCATGTGTTAGAGGCACAGATTTTTCTCTGGGTGGTGAGCCTTGAGCCACCAGTAATACTACTTGCATTCACAGGTGAGGTATGAGCTTTTTGGTTTTGGCCTCTTTCAGTATGAACTTTTATCATTCCATTAAAATTATATCTAATTTTAAAATTACTTTTCTGAGCAGTCATTTGTATTTGAATTACCATTTGTAAACAAACAGAAGTTGGTACATAAAAGTATTATCATGTATTTGACTTAGAAAGTTTCCTTCAGTGTATGCAAATATAACATGATGAATCATTAGCGTCAGTTTACTTTGAGACATTTTTGTATCTGAATTCTGTTTTATTTGTTAAGTACCTTGCTTCTGTATTTTAGCCTGCAATTTTTTTAGCAACTTGAAAATCAGGGCAAAAGAATATAAAGGCAAAATATAAAATCTACTTCAGAATAGCTCAAGTTAAGGTTAATAAAGGTCACTAGATCAAATTAAGTCAGGAAAAAAGGTTGGGCATAGTGTTAACTGAAAACTTCTGCAGTCAAGGTGTGGAATACTTTGATTTGTGTGAGAGGCTCTCTGTGTTTGGTAAACAATGGGATCACAAAATATGTAGAGGCTTCCAACAAAATTGGTTTTTTTTTCCTGTTAAATATGAACTCAGCTGGGAGTAGTGGCTCACACCTGTAATCCCAGTACTTTGGGAAGCCAAGGCAGGAGGATTACTTGAGCCCAAGAGTTGAGACCAGCCTAGGCAACATAGCAAGACCACATTTCTATAAAAAAATAAAAATAAAGAAAATTAGTTGGGTGGCATGCACCTGTAGTCCCAGCTACTCAGGAGGCTGAGGTGGAAGAATTGTCTGAACCCAGTAGGTCACGGTTGTGGTGAGTTATGATTGTGCCACTGCACTCCAGTCTGGGCAATAGAGTGAGATCCCCGTTCCTCCCTGACTCAATAAAAAAGAAAACTAATCCTTGAAAATTGGGAGAAAACCTTCTTTCTGCCCTTTCTCTTTCCTACATTATGAGATAGCTGACGAAGAGTACAAAATTAAATGGTCTTAGAATTCATGGTTTTATTATCTTTTCTTCCCCTGCTTTTTTCTTGGAAAAGGTCAAATGTAAGATTCCAATAACTTTGGGTGTTTTTGTTTGGGTATATTAGAGACACAGGAAAGTGTAGGCAAGAAAGTCTTTGGCACCACCTAGTTTTGATTATTGGGATCATGTCTTTCTAAAAATGTTTGTTTCTTTTGTTTTAGGTGTGAAAGATGTTTTTGGGCTCTTAGATAACCCTAGATGAATCCAGGGCTTCTATTTTGAGTTAATCTAAATCTGAAAGCCCAGTAAATGTGTGTTGGTAGGTTAGGTCAGTCAGTGCAGAATTACTGGATACAATAGAGGTAAAGATAGGCCACATTGTGTTGATCCTGGGATGTGGTGGGTGCTTTGTTTATGTAATCTCCTTTTCACATTGCTGCCATCCTGTGAATTATATTTTGCTGCCATGTACGTATAAGAGTAAAGCAGGGTAAACCAGCTTGACCAAAGTCATATTACTAGTAAATAGCAGGGACAGAATTGAACTTGAAGACCTATCCTTTTTTTTTTTAAACCATGTCATATATTATAAAAATTAATGATTTTCAGGGAGGAGGTCTGCATTTCAGAGATGAGACATGAACTGTTTTTAGTTTTGGTCTGTTTTGGCATAAACTTTTATCAATAGTTGAACTTGTACCTAATGTCACTACAAAAATGAAGTTACAACAGGGAGTAAAGCATTATTTTTCTAGTGGATTTGTTGTACATAACGATTTCATTCCTAAGACTAATAGCTTTTTTGCTCTAGGGCTGTTTCTTACTTTATAAAGCATATGCATTTTATTATCAGTTCAAGTATAGAGATATTAAGAAGAAAAACATAATTGTCTTTTTCCTTGCAGTCTGAATCTGTTGTCCCTTTTCTGTTCACTTACAACAGCCATTCATTCCACTTTCATAGCACTTAGCATATTTAATTGTCTGTTAGACTCTGATCTCCTTCATGGCAGGATTTAGTGTTGTTTGTTATTGGGTCCTTAATGAAATAATACTGGGTGTGTGATAAGCATTATGTTAGTTACGATTTTTCTGAATGTAAGTAACTGAAGTCTGGTGCACACAAAAAAAGTCTTATGCACAAAAGGGAATTTGGGGCTTAAACAACTAAAAAGTCCTGAGGTCATGGATTTAGGCACAGTGGATCCAGGGGTTGAAAGATGCCATCAGTATCCAGCTTATCTTTGTCCCATTTTCCCTCTGTGCTGATTTTATTCTCTGGCCTATCTTCCGCCTTCTTTGCTGGCTCCTGTTCTTCACATCTGCTCAGTGTTGGCATGGCCCTGGCTAGTCCTCAGACAACTCTTTATTCTTGTTTGTCACCTGGGTGACCCCATCTAAAACCACAGCTTAAAATATTTTTGTAAATTGATCATTTCCAAATGTGTGTCTCTGGTTTTGATCTCTTTCTGGTGCTCCAGATTTATATATACAGCTTCCTATTATACGTTGGAGTCTTACTCTGTCACCCAGACTGGAGTGCAGTGGCACATTCCCAGTCACCGCAGCCTCGACCTGCTGGGCTCTGGCGATCCTTCCGTCTCAGCCTTCCA
>NW_007245857.1:123847-125758 GCF_000164805.1 Carlito syrichta | reverse complement strand
CTCGCCAAGTTGCCCAGGCAGGTCTCGAACCCGCGGTCTCAGGCAATCCACTCACCTCAGTCTCCCAAGGTGCGGGATTACAGGCTGAGCCACCGAGCCCGGTTTATTATACGTTTCTAGTTGGCATCTCAGACTTATCAAGGCTGCAACTAAATTTGATTTCTTCCACCCATAAAACCTGTTACTTTATCAATCTTTGTCATTAAGTAAATGATATCACTGTTAACCTACTTGCTAAGGCATAGAAGCTGAGCTTTTGCTCTCATCTACTTGTACTTATCGAGCCCACATTTCAAAATGTGCTCCACATTCACCTACTTTACACCTTCTCTGCCATAGACATCTTTCACGTAGACACACTACTGTCAGAACTTTCTCACTCATCTCTCTGTCTCTCCTCTTTTCCTCTTAATCGTCTTACAGTAGCCAGAGTGACTTTTAAAAAATTTATTGTGCTTTTGTCACTACCTTGCAAATAAACCCTCTGGTGGCTTCCCTTTGCACCTAGAAGCAAATCCAAAGTGCTTGCGGTGTCCTGGCTCCTATCTGACCACCTCATCTTACTACTTTCTCCCCTGCCTGTTACTTCTACCTGGTCTTACTGTTTTGCTTTGAATGCTCCAATTCTGTTTTGTCCTGAATCTTTCTACCTGTTGTTCCTTCTGCATAGAACTATCTTCCTTTAGATCTTTGTGTGGCTGCCTCCTTCAGGTCTCTACTCACATATCTGTAATTTCTACAGTGAGACCTTCCTAGCACTTTATGTTCAATAGTGTTTCCTTTAAATCCATTTATCTTTACTCTCCTTTATTCATTTGTTTAATAGTGCTGCTCATCATTACTGAACATTATACATTTTGTTTATTTTTTTTCTTGCTTATTATTTGTCTGTTGCTAGAATATATGACTAGTCCCATAAGGCCCTAGTCTGTCCTGGTCATCGCTCTATCCAAATCACCTAGAACATGTGTTGGCAAACTGTGGCTCATGGTCTAAATCAAGCCCACTGCTTGTTTTTATGAATAAAGTTTTATTGGAACACAGTCAATCTTATCTGACGGCTTTCATGCTACAGTGGCAGAGCTGAGTAGTTGTGACAGAGACCATTTGCAAAGCCTGAAATATTTTCTATCTGGACTTCTATGGAAAAGTTCATTAAGCCCCTACATAGAAGAGTTCTTGGTAGGTAGTAGTTGTTGAATGAGTCTGGCAATTAGTGACATCATTATCCTCTGATTGGTTGCCACAGGCTTATTTAGTTCTCAGTGCCTTTGGAGAGAAACTCTCAGAGAGTCCATATCAGTGTTTTCTAGAGAGCTCCATACAGGCTTGTTCACTTAACTTTGGTAATCTATTCCTGAAAATCAGACATTCTGGGCAAAAATGTGACGGAGAGCCTATTTCCCTCTTAAAAATGGAAACATTATAAAATGTTGCATATTCAACCAAAGCCCCAAAACTGTTTTTTTAGTTTTAAAAAAAATAGAACCGAAACTGGGATACTACTCAGCAACAAAAAGGAATAAACTATTATTGGTATAAGCCATAACTGGGGGAAATCTCATGGTAATTAATGCTGAGTGAAAAAAAGCCAATCCTGAGAGGTTAGATAATGTATTATTTCATTTCTATAACATTCTAAAAATGACAGAATTATAGAAATGGATTACAGATTAGTGGTTGTCAGGAATTGAGGAAGGATGCTGGAGATATAGTTGGGTGCCTTCTACACAAGGTATCCTAGTGGTGATGAAGCTGTTTTGTATCTTGACTGTGATTAAGTCACATGGAGCTAAAGACACACAACACACACACACACATACACACACACTCTCCCTCTCCCTTTCCTTCTCCTCTCTCCCCTCTTCCCCTCCCCCCTCCCCTCTCCCTTTCCTCCTTCCCTCTCCCCCC